>NW_015115517.1:59493-60957 GCF_001443285.1 Poecilia latipinna
ATAAGGGTGTCCATATGTGCACTTGGCACCAGGACACCCTCGGCCGCAGTTCGATGATCGATTTTGTCATTGCTTCATCAGATCTGCGGCCGTATGTCTTGGACACTCGAGTGAAGAGAGGTGTGGAGCTGTCCACTGACCACTACCTGGTGGTGAGTTGACTCCGGTGGTGGGGGAGGAAAGCCTGGGTGGGGGACATTGAGTCTGAGTGGACCATGTTCCATGTCTCCATTGCCGAGGCAGCTTATCGGAGCTGCGGCCGCAAGGTTGTCGGTGCCTGTCGCGGCAGCAACCCTCGATCTCGTTGGTGAGGGATGCTGTCAGGCTGAAGAAGGAGTCCTATCAAGCGTTTTTGGCCTGTGGGACTGCAGAAGCAGCTGATCGGTACCGACGGGCAAAGCAGCATGCGGCTTGGGTGGTCACTGAGGCAAAAACTTGAGCATGGGAGGAGTTTGGAGAGGCCATGGAGACAGACTTCCGTACGGCTTCAAGGCGATTCTGGTCCACCATCTGTCATCTCAGGAGGGGGAAGCAGTGCAGCACCAACACTGTTTATAGTGGGGATGGTGTGCTGCTGACCTCNACTANGGATGTTGTGGGCCGGTGGGCAGAATACTTCGAAGACCTCCTCAATCCCACCAACATGCCTTCTGTTGAGGAAGCTGAGCCTGGGGACTCTGGGTTGGGCTCTCCAATGTCTGGGGACAAGGTCGCCGAGGTGGTCAAAAAGCTCCTCGGTGGCAGGGCCCCGGGGGTGGATGAGATCCGTCTGGAGTTCCTTAAGGCTCTGGATGTTGTAGGGTTGTGTTGGCTCACGCGACTCTGTAATATCGCATGGACATCAGGGGCAGTTCCCCTGGATCGGCAGACTGGGGTGGTGGTCCCCCTGTTCAAAAAGGGGGACCGGAGGGTGTGCTCCAATTACAGGGGGGTCACACTCTCAAGCCTCCCTGGTGAGGTCTGTTCAGGGTCCTGGAGAGGAGGGTCCGTCGGATAGTCGAACATTGGATTCAGGAAGAGCAGTGTGGTTCTGGTTCTGGTCGTGGAACACTGGACCAGCTCTACACCCTCAGCAGGGTCCTGGAGGGTTCTAGGAGTTCGCCCAACCGGTCTACATGTGTTTTGTGGACTTGGAGAAGGCGTTCGACCGTGTCCCCAGGGGGGCCTTGTGGGGGGTTCTCCGGGAGTATGGGGTACCGGGCCCTTTGATACGGGCTGTCAGGTCCCTGTACGACCGGTGTCAGAGTCTGGTCCGCATTGCCGGCAGTAAGTCGGGCTCGTTTCCGGTGAGAGTTGGACTCCGCCAAGGCTGCCCTTTGTCACCGATTCTGTTCATTACCTTCATGGACAGGATTTCTAGGCGCAGCTGAGGTGTTGAGGGGATCCGTTTTGGTGGCCTTAGGATCGCATCTCTGCTTTTTGCGGATGATGTGGTCCTTTTGGCTTCATCGGAACGTGATCTGC
>NW_015115517.1:63406-68023 GCF_001443285.1 Poecilia latipinna
TCCGTCGGATAGTCGAACATTGGATTCAGGAAGAGCAGTGTGGTTCTGGTTCTGGTCGTGGAACACTGGACCAGCTCTACACCCTCAGCAGAGTCCTAGAGGGTTCTGGGAGTTCGCCCAACTGGTCTACATGTGTTTTGTGGACTTGGAGAAGGCGCTTGACCGTGTCCCCAGAGGGGCGATGTGGGAGGCTCTCCGGTGATACGGGCTGTTGGGTCCCTGAATGACCGGTGTCAGAGTCTGGTCCGCATTGCCAGAAGTAAGTCGGGCTCGTTTCCGGTGAGAGTTGGACTCCACCAAGGCTGCCCTTTGTCACCAATTCTGTTCATTACTTTCATGGACAGAATCTCTGGACCAGCCGAGGTATTGAGGGGATCCGTTTTGGTGGCCTTAGGATTGCTTCTCTGCTTTCTGCGGATGATGTGGTCCTGTTGGCTTCATCAGGTCATGATCTGCAACTCTCACCGGAGCGGTTTGCAGCCCAGTGTGAAGCGGCCGGGATGAGGATCAGTGCCTCCAAATCCGAGGCCATGGTCTTGAGCCGGAAAAGGGTAGAGTGCCTTCGCTGGGCCAGGGGGGGTCGTCCTGCCCAAGTAGAGGTGTTTAAGTATCTGGGGATCTTGTTCACGTATGAGGGACCCTTTGTCATTTCATCAGATACTAAAGAGTGAACAGCAAAACTTCCACATGCCAGCGATGATAGAGTTGCTTTTCAGGCAGGAAGTTGAGTTCAGGAATAGTTGGAGGCGTTCAGGTGCAGCAGGAGATTCTTTATACTCAAAGGAACAACATAAAAAATGTAGCGAAAATATGAAAGCATAGCATTGTGCTGTAGATGTGAGGACTTTTTTTCTGGTATTTATCTAGAAATTCAGTTAAACAGATCTCACCAGAAACTGAAAGGATTGCATTATTGTGCTGATGAGTCCATCAGGTTGGCCTGCAGACTGGAGCAGGTGTTGCTAAAGAAAGCTCAGCTCAGTGCTGCCATCAGCACATCACCGTGGCGATGATCTGCTCTGGGAGGAGAGGACATTATATCAACATCACAACATCAGTGTGTTTGAAATTAATATCACAACAAACTATTTAGAATAAAGTATTGATTGTTTTTTATTGGGGCTGCACAGTGGAGCAGTGATAGCACTGTTTCCAGGTTCGATTCCCACCCTGGGGTCTCTCTGCATGGAGTCTCCATGTTCTCCCTGTGCACTGTGGGTTCTGTCCAGGTACTCCGGCTTCCTCCCACAGTCCAAAAACATGACTGTCAGGTTAATTGGTCTCTGTAAATTCTCCACAGGTGTGAGTGTGTGTGTGCATGATGTGTGTCTGTCTCTGAGTTGCCCTGTGATGGACTGGTGACCTGTCCAGGGTGACCCTGCCTCTCGCCCTTTGACCTCTCGCTTCATGACCCCACAGGGATAAGGGTGTAAGAAAATGGATGGCTGGTTTTTAAATTGCATAAATTCCTGCTTTCCGATAACATGCCGTGTGGCCAGAGCTTGACACAGGTGTCTGTGCCAAACACAAAGAGGTCAAAGAGAGAAACCTGAAAATGTCTAAGGAGTATAAATAAATAAGACAGGCTGTGATTATTAGATTTTTCTGAAAATCTGACTATTTGTGACGATTCTCCCTCAGATGGCCTCAGTTCTTTACTTGGCTTTGCTCGTCTCTCTGAGCTGCGTACTCTGGAGCGGAGCCGACGTGAGTCTGCCATCTTCTTTTCCTCTGAAGTGAAAAACAGATTATAAAATAAAAGTTAGTGAAACTGAAGAGTTTAGGAGAGACAGAATAATGTTTGAGTCACATAGAACCAAGACATGTTTTACTGTATTTACAAGTACATCTAAAAAAATTAATATTGAGAAAGATTTCAACATTTTCTGACAAACTTATCTTTCATAGATTCGTTACACAGGGAGTTAAATATTTCCTGTCTTTATTTCTTGTCATTTTGATGATTCTGGATCACAAAGAATGAAAACCCAAAATTTAGTGTCTCAGAAAACTGGAATATAACACCAGATGAATAATAAAACAGATATTTTAATCAGAAATGTCAGGCTTCATAAGTCTGTTCATTTCTATGCTATCAGTACCTGGTCTGGGCTCCTTTTGCATGAATCCCTGCATCAACGTGACGTAGCATGGAGGAGCTCAGCATGTGGTTCTGCTGAGGTTCTGGAAGCCGGGTTGCTTTGCTGCAGCCTTCAAATATTAACTAACAGGATAATTATGTTATTTACCCCAAAGATGATGAGAAACCTTCAGCTGTTTACAGTTTTAATGGTTTTCTCTCTCTCTCTGTTCACAGGCTGTTTGCCGTAAGTATTTCAACCCGACAGAAATCAAGCCGCAATGTTTTTATTTTTTTTTTAATTTTGTTTAATGAGGAATTGTTAATAATAAAAAAACACTTAACAAGTAGTAAAAATAACTGTGAATATGCATTGAGGCAGCTTTGCCTGCATGTAACATCATGGCTGCTGTTCTTCTGTTCCATTGAAGACATAAACTCAACTTCAAATTCATTTCTAGATTAAACCCCATGTGGACTCACATGTGTGATCTGTTGCATTTCTTTGGTTTCCCAGGTCGCCCAGGTCCGACGTGTCCGTCTGGTTGGACTAAGTATAGAAATCGTTGTTTCTACTTCTACAATTCCCAGACTGACTGGGCTTCTGCTGAGGTACAGTCATGAAAAACAAAAACCCGTTGATGTTTCATGTTTTAAATCTGTCATTTTATTTATTTCACCCGTGGCGACAGTGGCTCTGTGGGTAGAGTAGTTGTAGGTTTGATTCCAGCTTTCCCCTGCTGCATGTCAATGTGGCACCTAACCCCAAAATGCCTACTGAGCTGCATATCGGTGTATAAATGGGTGAATGTGACTCTAGTGTAAAGCACCTTGAGTGGTCAAAAATGATTGGATAAAGTGCTATGTAAGTTCAGTCCATGTAGCTTATTTCTTCTTTGCCTCTTCTGACCTGATGTTTGTTTCATAAATAATCACAGTTTGTAATTTCATAAGCTTTTTGTGGACTTGATCTGTAATCTAAAGTTAATATCTGGATGCTTTTATTTAATTCAGTTTAGCTAAATAGAACCAATTTACAACAAATGTCAGATACTCATCTCAGTTCAGACACATCATTCCCAATTAAACTTATTTATCAATCAGTGCATCAAGTTCAGGACAATCAGTTGCGTTTTGTCGTTAGCTTTACAGTAATCCCTCATATCTAACATGCATGCAGCGACAGTGGGGAGGAAAACTTCCCTTTAACAGGAAGAAACCTCCAGCAGAACCAGAACCTGGCTCAGTCCAAACGGCCGTCTGGAGGTTTGAGAAAAAAACAGAGAAACGAAACAGAAGGACTGATCTAGGAGTAATTTCTATGTTCATGAAAAGTAAAAAGTTAATATCAGGAGAGGGAGAATGAATGGATGATGGCAGCTTCATCTGCTGACTCCCTGCAGGAAGGAACCACATCCAGACATCAGACCAGGTGGAGCTTCTAAGGAGAGAAAAAACATAAAGTTATCAGTTTAAATAAGAGCAAATTATGGAACAGGAGAGAAGGAGGAGAAAATGAGGTAAAGGAGTTGAGGCTGGAGGAGGTAGTCTAACTACAGATGGAACGAGGCCTTAGAGGCAGGGAGAACAGACTGCATCCCAACCGCCTGCACAAACACCTGGACACTCACTTCCAGATGTTATCAGTTAAAAAATAACTTTACAAAACGTGCAACAAATTAATCTTCTGTTGCTTTTAGGATCATTTCTAGAAGAAGAGTCAGAAGAAATAAAAAGCTCCATCTGGTTTTTTAGTTTAACCTTTTTCAGTTTTGCCGTCTGTAGCTTTTAAGCTTTCTTGTTTTAATTTTGTGATTTTTTTCCCAGCGCGCCTGCATCAGACTGGGTGGAAATCTGGCCTCCATCCACAGCAGCAGTGAGCACAGCTTCCTCAAGGCCCTGGTCAGGAGTAAGAAAGGATCGTACCAGAGAACCTGGGTCGGAGGCCACGATGCTGTCAGGGTCAGTTCATTCATGTTTGTTGGTATTAAGGGTTTACTATTAAGTTTTCAGTTTCAACAGTAGTAAGAAAAGACATTTAATCAGATTCTGTATGGATTTAAAGAAACTCAGTGTTTCAGCTGTTTTCTGGTTTTCTGGAAGTTTGTTCCAGACTTGTGGTGCATAGAAGCTGAATGCTGCTTCTCCATGTTTGGTTCTGGTTTTGGATGCACAGCAGAACCAGAACCAGAACCTGAGAGGTCTGGAGGTTGATCCAGAGGCAGATCTTTGATCCGTTCAGTGACTTATAAACTACCAGCAGTAGATTAACTTCTGTTCTCTCAGTGAAGGACTGTAGAACCGGGTGGTATAGAACCAGGTGGTGTAGAACCGGGTGGTATAGAACCGGGTGGTGTAGAACCGGGTGGTATAGAACCAGGTGGTATAGAACCAGGTTGTATAGAACCAGGTGATGTAGAACCGGGTGGTATAGAACCAGGTGGTATAGAACCAGGTGGTGTAGAACCGGGTGGTGTAGAACCGGGTGGTATAGAACCAGGTGGTGTAGAACCGGGTGGTGTAGAACCGGGTGGTAT
>NW_015115518.1:0-44388 GCF_001443285.1 Poecilia latipinna
ACTGTAAGTAGTGTAGTACTACACTACTTACAGTAGTGTAGTACTTACAGTACTGTAGTACTATAGTACTGTATGCACAAAAAATGCATTTTTTGTGCACAAAATGCATTTTTTACAAAATAGAAATAAGGAATAAAGAAGACTTTTATGAGTAATTAAAATTGTACTTTATTAGCAATAGCAGTAAATCAAAACTAAAAATTAAGTGTAATTTAAATAGATTACTAATATATTAGTAGTATACATTAAAAGTATATTTTTTAATATAATTCTATGATAGAATTAGTACACTCAATATGGAATATTTTTTAAAATATTTTTCTTGAATACTACATAAAAGAGTATACTAAGTACAACTTTAAGTTGTTCCAAAAAAGTATGTATAGTATACTAAAGTATACTAAAAGTTGTAATTTAATACTATTTAAATACTACTAAAGTATACTAAGCACAAAAAACGTTGTTCCAAAATAGTACAGTTTAAGTACATCAGTCAAAGTATGCTAAAGTAAGTTAAAATTTTGTATACTAAAGCATACTTTTTTTTACTTTGGTGTGCTTTATCATCTACCAAATAGTTCAAAGTTTAACCTATGTCGTTGCTGAATTTCCGAGTACAAAAGAGAGCGCCCGGGAAAGCCACAAAATCACAATGTCAGCCGTGTAGATTTCAGGATACCACAGAAACCAAAACAAAAAAGAAATACCGCTCCAACTAATGCATTCCTGTCGAGACTGTAAAATGATCCCAGACAGATAAGGTAGCAGCAGCTGAAATAACCTGCACTTACCACGCTGCCCAGTGCTTTTGGGTACAAGCTAGACAATGAGGGAGAAAAACGCGCCGCACATTAGAACAAAAGTAGAAATAAACGAGTGCAATCAGACAATTGGCGCAAATTATGAAAGTTACGATGAAATATTTTCATCTGTGGCAATATCAAAAGGCCGATCTATCCGTAAGTGTGCACCGTCTGGTGAAACGCATTTCAGACTTTCCGTTTCGACAATAAAAACATGTTCCACGCCGTCTCATTCGAACGCACTTTGTCTTTCTGTTGGGAACTGGTTTCTCTTGGACCAAAGTGTTCACAGTGTCCTCTGAACATCTGGAGAGTTGATGTCCAAAAAAGGAAAAAAAAAAAAAAAAAAGTCAAATAGCAATATTTGGCTGAGTTTAAAAGCAATAGCTGTGCTCGCAATCCTTCGGAGAAACCGAGCAAATCCAAGTGAGTGAGCTAATTGTCTGCTGAAACTTTGTTTGCTGGTAAAAATGAACTGAGAGAGCAGCTACAGTTAAAGCTGAAGGATATGCTGCTCTTAAAGCAGCAGTTCAGGAGTTAAGAAGTGGGGTTTTGTGGAGAGAATAAGAGCTGTTAGTATCTTATTTACAGTAAACAGCAAAGAGTGTCAAAACAAGAGAATATAGCCAGTCTGAATTTTAAGCTTTATAAAGCTAATGACATAACTTCAATGTAAATAAAATTCTTGACGATCCATTCAAATGACATTTAGTACTGACCTACATTGGACGGAGAGGCTCTCAATTGCTTCCTATTTGACATGTGACTCTGTCTACAGTCGTTTTGTTGCTGGAAGGGATTGTCCTGGGCAAGACCCTCCTTTACAGACAATTTATAATGTTGTAAACTAATTTGACTCATATTCTAATTGTCTTACACATCTATTATTTATATGCCATACTACCAACTTTAATATCTATATCTGGTCCCTGAGTGCCCCTACTTCTAATGGCACCCTGGGCAACCGCCCGTGTTGTCTACATCAAAAATCTATCAAAACTACTTTTATTGTCTTCATCTCAAGTCAGACTAAGTCTATCGACGGTGGCCAAATAAAGTCTCTCCACAGCGCGCTTGTTTTAGGGTGTTGATGGTGTGTTCATGCTTTGTTTGTGTTTTCTTCATGTGCAGTGTTGGTATTCCTCCACACACGCAGGCCAAACAGTTCCGTTTTGGTCTCATCTCACCAGACCAACTTCTTCCTCATTAGCAGCATCCTCGGTGTGCCTTGTGGCAAACTCCAAACATCATCCCCACAACCGCCACTTCCCCACAATGCACTTCTTTATGTAGCAGTGTCATGTAAAGTTTCAACGAATCCATTTAAGGTTATGGTTCTAACATGAGAAAATGTGAAGAAATAAAGGGGTATGAGAACTTTTTCAAGGATCCGAAGGGAAAAAAAAACTTGCGGCTTTTATATTTTTACAACTTTTTTTTAGACATTTGTCACGGTAATTGCTTTTCATCTAAATAAAACAGCTAGTTTGGATTTCAACCGTATTGATAATTTAATTCCTTAAGCGTCCAACGTCTCCTGTGTTCTTACCTACACAGAGACATGAAAGTGAAAACAGTCCTGAGTTAACATCTTAACTTTGGTGTAAAAAAAAATAATAGTGCTATGGAAGACTTTTATGTAAACGTATTTTCACAGAAGACATGAATGGCGATAAAAACACCAACCCACCCACCCAGTCGTTGCCAGGATTACGTCAAAATGTGAAATACAACAAATCATCTCTCCTAAACTTTTTCATCCAGGTTTTTATGAGCCACGTTTTCCACCTCAAAGTGCCAAAATCCACTTCTTGTCTTTGGAGGATCAGCAGCGTTCCAGCTTGGAGGTGATCATCCATACGGTATACATACATTTTAAATCCAGTAAGTTGTCAACAACAGCTCTCAGACCACCCAGCCACAGACACGTTGTCCGCACAGACACACCCACCAACACACACGAGTCCGGCTTCAAAACATACACAAGTACACCCTTTGTATCCTGGGAGAAACACACACTCACACACACACGCACAGTCTCACTGTGTCATAATGACCCTATTCCTATTCTACGAGCCCACACTCACTTCTGTTTGCTTTTGTTTGTGACCCAACCATCCGTGGAATCTTAATTGTCTCGCACATGAAACACGCCGCCTCTGACGGAGGCCAGCTTTGATCTAATTTTTTCGCATGTACAAGGTGTTTGCGAGTGGGTCGTTTTAGCCTACACTGGTAAGCATGAGCAGTGGTGTGGACATGATGACCTCCCGTGAGACGCCCATTCTGCTACATCTTGGATGGTCGAACTATTTCCCGACAACAGCCTGTGGATTTCATTTTTTAATTTTTTTATTTATTTATGTTTTATGTAACTGCCATGCTCCTTTTCAGTGTTTCAAAACACTCTGCTTGTCCATGTGCTCGCTTGGCTGGCCCATTTCGGCGGGAAGCGTCCAGCTGCTTCCGTTGCGGCCCCCCTGATGATTGTGTAACGCCGCTCCACGTTACCTTCGAGTGTAAACAGAAAGAGCTCTGGCCAATCATTGGTCGGAGTCTGGCCTCCACCTTCAAAGTTTATTGGCTTTCCTCGAAGGCCTTACTGCTTTCAAGTGGTAGATGGCATCCTCTCGTAAAAGCCTCAGTTTTTACCAGCACACATGGCTGGGTTAAAACCCATACTCCTGACTGAAAACAGATATTTATGTACACTGTATTAAACAGACGTGTACCCCTTTATTTTCCCCAGTGTCCCACATTAAAAACGAGGCCTTTTCTGTTTTAGCTCAGTTAGGATTATTAGTGTTACTCCTTTTTGATGAACACCAAAATAATAGGAGATATGGTGTTATTTCTTCCTTTAAATGTACATATACAGAGATATGCCTTTAATCAAATATATTTAGAGTATAAACACTATGGGATTGACAGTCAGTTAAATTTCCTGGGGGGACAAAAAATGTATATAATATAATTGAAAAGTTTGAAAATATTGCCCAGTTTTAATTTTTTTTTTACAACTAAAGGAAGAAGAAGGGTGCTTGTAAAATCAGGAACACCCAAAAATTACGTGGAAAAACTGAATCCAGGAAATCAAAGTTTGTGCACAATTGGGTCTTCCAAATGGACAGCGACTGTCGGCATACTCCCAAATTAGCGACAACAAATTAATACATTGGACTGACCATCACAAAGACCTGACCTCAAAAAAACGAGAAAAAAAAACTTGTGGGCCGAACTGAAGAGGCGTGTCTGACTGGTTGTATCAGAAGAAATGGGCCAGATTTACAGCAAACTGTTGTAAGAAGATGGTGGAAAGAGACCTAATGAAATTTAGAGAGTTGGTATGTAAACTTATGAATTTGAATTTGAATTTAAATTTAGAATTTCTCCTTCTCGTGATTCTGAGGAATAATTATGGTAATCCTACATGACGTAGCACAGGAAAGGTTTAGCCTGGTTTAATACTGGCAACAATATTAAATCTGCATCTTTGTATGCACTGTGTAAATATCTGGCTTAGACCGTTTATAATGCATCTATTTAAGACACAAACCTTCTTATGAACTTTGTCAGGGCAGTAAAAGTGGAAAACAATTAAGGCTCGTCAAGCTGGAGTAGAGAGTAAATCTCCTTGAGACAACCCGCCGAGGTTTTAGCTTGAGTTATCCAGTTGACTGCCTTCACCTCCTCCAAACATGTCGCAACATGTGTGGATACGTGTGTATGCAGGCATGCGGTCAGCAGTTCTACGTTACTGATTAGAGGTGCAGAACAGGTGCAGGATTATTGCCAACAATCGCTGAGCCCTCGTAAGAAAACTTAGTTGAGTTTTCATGAATTTATCTTTATTCAGGAATGTGTCATTGTTGTAAGGGAACTTTTAGAAATAGTAGCATAAAGGAGAATGTTACACGTTTATGTAGCTCGTGTCCCTGATACTGAACCGCCAGAGTGAGTCCTGACTGTGGCCCAAGCAGTTCTTGTTGAAAGTATCATAGTGACAACAGATATAAGAAACGCCTGACGCTAAAGCTACTACTGTCACACTTGTTTATCCTTAGACATGTATGTTGGCTTATCTAAAATTGCTTCTACATGTGGGTTCAATGTCAAAAAATTAAGTCAATTTGTGAAATATCCTCGCACAGATATGGTCGATGTGCATTATTTAATGTTTGCCACCATCCCATACATCACCTGAGTAAATTTACAATATGCTACAGTGTATGCATAGGGTTAGGGCTAAGCTGCGTTCAGCCTTAATGTTTTTCTTTTTCTAGCAATGTTCACACCATAAAAGTTTGATGCTTTATAAAATGTCCATCTGTGCTTCCAAATGGTCACATAATTACTAGCTAAATTACTCCGGAAATAATTGGCACTCCAAGCGTTAGGAAGCTGAGGTGAGTGACTCTTCATCAGTGCAGAGAGAGAGTTTGCATAGCATAGCATGAGATCAAGGAGAGAAATGCTAGACTGTTGCTACAAAATTTGAGAATATAAGTACTTTCTTTTGGCAGAGGAAATGGTGAAATGGCATCTTTGACTTCTGATTCTCATTCCACTGAATTGTTTTAGCATAAAAACAAACTCCGGTATCCTATTTTAGCTGGAAACCAAGTAATGTGTGCTACAGTATAAAGTTCTGTATAGAGAAAGCTAGTACTGGACTGTTCCTTATTTGAAGTCACTTGTCTGTATATGACAGATACTGAACGGAATATGATTCACAATAATAAATCTTTTCAATATACTTTCATCACAGACCCAAAAGTAAATTTAATGTAATACGTTTTCTGTAATATCACGCTCTTAATCTGCATGTCGACCCCTAACTACATGTGCTTAAATGTGCAGCCTCTAATCACCTGTGAGCTCATTTTCTTTACCATATAGACCTTCTTATCTTAAACTCTTTCAGCGTAAACTCTGGATTGGGTTGAGTTTGCTGATTGCACTGCCAAACACTACCTTCTGTGAGGGAAGATACTCTCCACAGAGCTAAAGCGAGTCCAATTGAACCTAAAAAAAAAAAGAAAAAAAAAGACCACAACACTTGACTTGAAAGGCTCAGTCAGATAAGGAATTGCAATCTTTACTTCAATGCCTAAAACTGTGAAGGAATCGCTACAGATGTCAGAGATATTCTGCCAAGTCGTGTAGGTCCATATGTTGGTTTTGTAAACAAAGGCCCACATGGAGGCCTGATTCCGTATTAAAACAGCCTGTGACTTTGACCTATTTACAGAGTGTCTTTGGGTTATATGCATGTCTGAGTTTTGGCAAGCTTCCTTTCCTTGCAGAAGTGTATTGTCTGCTTTGGTGGAAGACGAAACTACTTTGTTGCTGTCACTCTGTTGGCCGTGTGCTGAGAGAGGTGTCATTACATGTCCATAAACGTCTAGAGATGAGAAATAATTATGGGTTTAGCTAATATGTAAGTTGATAAATCCAGTGTTTTTAGATAGCTGCTAGACCATGAACCAGCAGCTTACTGATCCTCCCTTTAGAAAAAGGGGACCAGTAAAAAGCAAATTATCAAGTTTTTTTTTATTTGTAAAAGGCTTCTTCAGGAGGTTAATTGAATGCCACCATCTGTAACATCGGTTACAAGTGGCGATGCACTGAGTCAGTTGTTTAGTCTTCTTAATGGGGAAAACCCAAAGGAAACTGAAATGATACAAACATTTTCATATAATACTAATGGTGGAGAAATAACTTAGCGTTTATCCACCATCATCTGTGGCTTTGCTAATTGACTTGAGCATTCATGGGAAGGGTAGAAAAGAAAATAGATGAGGCTGCGAGCAGCCCATACATGAGCAGGATTTTTAAATGAATGTAAACCAAACAGAAAATAAGCACAATCCCTTTACTTGGTTATTAATATTTATTTTTTTCCTAGCATCCAGGTTAACCATCGACAATGGTTCATCAAAAAAGTGACACAGCACTGGTGAAAGTCATTAATGATTCTCTCATTATGGCTTTAGATGATTGACTGACTTGTGTTTGGATTTTAGTTGTTAGTTGTCAGTCTTGCATGTAATACAGTCAATCACAGTATTCTGTAACAAAAGCAGGATTAAGACAGAACAGTATTTACTAAAGAAAACTGGATGCTGAAATTGAATGTGGCGCTCCAATAAGGTACTTAGTTTATACACATTATACACCAGATAATTTCAGCTTTCTATTTTTCATTTCTCCTCTAACAGATTTAGTTTTTTTTTCATTAAATTGTGCAAGATAAAAATATTTAAAATATAAAAATGTTTGATTTACAATGGACTCATTTTTGGGGTACAAAAAAAGTGCAGAAACTCTTAACAATGTCAGCTGTATGTGGATCTGAATGGCTTAGCCAAAAACTGAAACTAGCAAATCTTAGCTAATGTGAACTGAACTCACAGCTAGTTCTGGTCAATGGTGGACTGTAACGTAACGGCTTGTTCATGGTGCAACATGATGATGTGGGGTAAATACGTGCTCCCACAAAACAGGAGGTGGAGGGTGGAGAAAGAGCAGAACACTGGGAGGGAATAGCGTGGCGGTCCAGAGTTTTATTCAACCTTCATTCAACAGAACAGAGCCAGCCTCAGGCCCTCATAAAGAAAAACACAGAAGAAGGAAACAGCTCAACTTTAGAAAATAACTGATCTGGTATGTAACCACATTAATTGAAATGCAAAAATAAATCATCTTACATACTTCTTTAAATGAAATGTTCTCATTTCAAAATGAAGTCATTATAAAAAAATAAATAAAAAATAAAAATCACAATAGTTATACTCTCAGTACCAATACCTACTATTACCATGGGGTAGCCATGTTGAATGTTTTGCCACTCAGAGGGGGTGTGTCAAAAGCGGCGCTACGTAGACGAGTGACGTCGGAACATAACCCACTGACCAGCAGCGTGTGAGATAAGTTAGATTTTGCAGTGCAGTAAAGGAGGCGGAGCTGAGAGAGAGAGAGAGAGAGAGAGAGAGAGAGAGAGAGAGAGAGAGGTTTCACCCCGACGTGCACGTGCGCGTGCGTGGTAGGGGCGAGACCATGGAGAGTCAGCTGGTCGAAGCTCTGGGAGGGAGCGTGGAGTGGGCTGGACGTGTGTATGTTGGCGTGCGCGTGCGCGTGTGTGAGCAAGAGAAAGCGTGAGCGTGTGTATGTGCGGTTTGTACGTGCGCAAGGACAGCGCTTCGGCGGACAAGGTGAACACGGCGGCGGACAGAGGTTTTTTTTGGGGTGGGGGTGGGGGGTCGGAAACAGTTTGTGCCGAGATTCAGACGAGGAAAGTTGAAGCGTTTCACCGGTCGCTGATACGTCGTGCGTCCTGGACACGAGCTTGTACTGTGTGCTGTCCTTTCATAACCGTAAGCACTTTGTGTATTTGTTTAGGAACTAATTTAGGAGCGCATATGCTTAAAGCCAGAGGCAACCATTCTTCTCGGTCATGTAGGAACGTGCAGTGGAGCTATAGACGAGCTTACTGACGGCTTGTAGTGTCAACAATTACTTTATAGATAGTTTTTGTCATGCTAAAAAACACAAACTCTTCTGGGGTGTCCTTTAAGTCCGATATTTGCTTTGTTAATTTAGTATTTTTGAATGATAAAAACCATGAGACGTCCTACAGGTTACCTGTGTGAGCACAAACTTTTGGTATTATTGGAAGGAGTTTGCTCTCTTTAAATCTCTCTCAATGTTGTCAGTGTCAGTAAGTGGTGCAATGATTATTTCGTTCATAAGGGTGCTTCCCAAACTAATGCAAGGCATTTACCTAAAGCAGCAGCAGCAGCATGTTTAGAAGCTACTCCCATGCAGGACTAGCTAACTGTGTCATTTCTCTTAGCACCTAGTAAAAATATTTTTGTATGCTGCTGGTGCATAAAGAACACCACATGTAGGGACCATCATTCTTGGTGTGATTTTTGGCAAAGATACACCCCAGTCTGAGTGTGGATAAACACTCCAGCAAGTGTGGCATTATTAAGTTGCTTCATAGTCCATTAAATCTCTAGGTGTACCTGTATTGCTAGTAAAGCTGAATTATTCCCTTTCTCTGCAGGAGGAGCCACAAATGTCACTAAATGTCAAGCACTTGCAGCTTTGGCTTAGCTTTCAGGCTTATTAGGCTTGCACATACAATCAGCAGGGCTTGCCCTTTTGGCCAGAAGTTTGATTGGTGTGAGCAGCCTGATCCTGTAGAGGAAGAACCTATGAGACTCAAAACTGGACATAAGTAAAAAAAGAAGGATGGGGTGGAGGGGGTGCACAGAATTATCAGGAGTAGAGAGAGTGTCTTTTTCGAAGTGTGTCCAACTGTGCACACACATTTGGACACGCATTCTCAGTCAGCGAGAGCGACCTAAAGATAGCCGAGCCCCTGTGGAAACAGTAATTAGTGGGGTGAAAGGAGAAGGCGGAGGCGGAGTTGCTGGTGGAAGACTTATTGTTTGAATCATCTGATATGTGTTGTATAATGACCTGACATGTACAACAGAGGAGCACAGAGAGGGAAATCAGCCAGAGAGTTGGCTGGAGAGATGCAAAGTTTAGCATGCATGTGTAGATTATGTTTGCTGAACTTTGTTGAAGTATGCATGTGATTCTGGTTTCAGTAACAAAAACAACAACAACAAGAGCTCCTAAATGTGATCACAGCTTCTTGTGACCAGGTGGATTGTGAGGTTCTCTGCAGGTAGTTGAGTGGATTTTCATGGTGATTAGGGCTTTCTAGCAGGGATTCTGAAACTAATAAGTGGGCATTAGGCCGGAATGAGATTCCCAGGTTGTGATAATCCTGATTGTTATATTTAATCAAAAATGCTTAGGTAAAAATGTATGCCATAATTAAATTACTTTTATTTAAAAGAGAAACACAAAAAATACTCGTAGATCTACGCAAAACCACAAAATATACACCAGCTAAATTTAGAAACAGTTTTTACAAGCTGGATAAGTTTCTAATGTTTGGGTTTTGCAGGTTGACATGGGTAAAACAACCATATTATGGGCTCAACACATGGGGGGCGACGAAAGGCAAACGTTTTTCGCCACTTGGGATGAACCCAACTGACAGGATGTGTTGGCAACGGTGACAAAAGTTGAACATATTTCAACTTTCTTGGAACTGGAGCTCAAAATTCCACATGCCTGTCGCTTGGCTAGAGGAGGGCAAACTGTGGTCGCTTCATCATGCAGGTTTCACAGGAAATGAGGGACGGCACTTCCTGTGTTTCAATCCTGCTAGCTGGTGAAGCAGGCCTTCAGTCGGTAGTCGTAGCTTTAAAATGGTGTTACCTCAGAAAAACGTTTTTGCAAGCAGTTTGTACTTATAAGCATAGAAAAAACAAAGAAGTATCCTTTCAGCTAGCTGACCTGTAGTCCGCTAATAAAGGCCTGGGAAGAGCATCTCTGTGGTACTTGGAGCTATAAATCCTACAACAAACTCCAGACCCATTCTAGGACTTTCTCTTGAATCTCATTATCAACTTTAAAACAACTTGACGGAAAATGTTTGTGGCTTTGAAAGTGAAGCATTTTAAGCTATGACAGCGGTTAAACAAACATTTAATGCTGACCATGCGAGAGTCCACTTAAACACACACCAGTTCACGTCTTGTAGTGGCTAACTCCCTTCCAAGAATATAAGAAACTAACTGACTGCTTTTCCAAGTGGCTTCTTAAAAACTCCTCCCTCTACAGGGTGCAGGTGGTGAGTGGTCATGAGTTGCTAACTTGGAGAAGATTTCTTATTTAGTCATAATCCCCTGGGCTTTGTTTGAGGACTGACTGGTGTGTATGTGTGTGTGTGTGTGTTGAACACAATGGTTGTGTTTACACAGGAATCACTGTGTATATGCATGTTGACGCATTCACAAGCCGTGCGCAAATGCAGGCTTTTCTTCTTTTTCCTTTAGGTTAAAGATGAGTGTTGGGTTTTAGAAACTGGGTACCAGTTTTACAAAGTTGTTATCACAACACCCGCATGGGCAGCAGTTTTAGAAAGGCCTTTGACATCTGTCTTTCTGGAGTTTTTTTTTTTTTCCCCTTTTCCCTCTAATCATTATCCTGTCAGTTTAGGCTCGGTTCGTCTCATTTATTCGCTGTGCTCCTCCTCCATGTGCAGGGTGCTTGCTGAGACCAGAGGGTTCCCTGCGAGAGGGAGCACAAGGCAAACATCATGGCTTTAGCAGGATGCCCTGACTACTTTTTACGTCACTCAAACTACCAGGTAAATATTTTCTGAGCTTTCTGCTTGTTTGCATGTCAGTGGTACAGAGTGTGAATGAATGTTTTGAAGTAGTGTGGCTCTAAAATTCAGGTTCCTTCAAATAGCACTGTGAGCGCCAACCTGGATTGATTGAGAACTATCTGATTAAAGCTCTATGACGTGGCTACAGCGTCATTTATATAAACTTATTCAAATTACTTGTGGTGCTCTGATTTTCCTGATGTTTTGTGGGTAATCATGCATTAATGCTCAAGGTCTTAGATCTTCTTGTTTCTTTGTCGAGTGCTTTTTTTTTCTATTTTTTTTTGCTGTCGAAGATGGCTAACTATAAGTTAAATGTACTAGTTACAAGAGTAACTTTCAGAAAACCAAGATGCACCAATTATCAGAATTGTCCAACTTTTGTCATGAACCAATTGATGATCTCCAGTGCCACTTTTCTTATTAATTATAGTTATCAGACCTAGAAACTTTATGGTCTCTAAATGAACTACCCTACTGCAAACTCAATTTTTTACTTAAGTACAATAAAAATCTAAATAAGCGTATGTGCCATAAGAATAGAGAAGAGAGAGAAAGATGAAGAGGACAAAAGAAAACACCCTAGAAGTCCGCTTCTACACCTGCAGAAAGAGGGAAAAAACAGAACCGAGAAACAACATATGGATGTAAAACAACAATGAATGTCCTTTAACCGATTAGCATCTGAAATAATGACCTGTTGGGATTAACCCCCCCGCCCCCCCCATTTTTATATTTTAGGAAGCTATAAAAGTATCTTCACAACAATGTTCAAAGAATCACCTTTGCAAAGGCTGCCAATAAGCCCCGAAGTTATTTGTGGTGGCACAATAATTCTGGTAAAAACATCGTAAAGACTGACACTTTGATATTTGAGAACAATCTAAAAAGTCAGCAAAGCTCCTGCGTTTGCACGAGCGAAAGAGTAAACATGGCAGACAGAACAAGCTAACATTGCAGGGGCTCCAACTTACTACAATTACGATAGACAGTCCAGCAGATGGATAGTCCAGTACAATATAGTGGATGCAGACTTAAGCTTGGAGCAGAATCGGTACCAACTTGCGCTACTAACTGTAGATGATCACCAAAGATGACAAAATTACTAGAAACAGAAATTCAACTGAGGTTTGCATCAACCAGATACTTGATTACAATGTAGACAAAAAAAATCAATTTCCAATTAATTGTACAAGTTAATCCAGGGTGATATTATTAGTCTGCAAATTGGCTAGCATGTGGAATATTTTTATTTAAAGAAAACAGCTGTTTATTTCTTTGTGTCTTGGAGAAACTTGTTTTCAGGCTGAAGAGTTTTAAGGTGTGGGTGTGCAGCACTAATTTTCACTTCAAAGTTT
Source organism: Poecilia latipinna (assembly GCF_001443285.1). Classification (NCBI taxonomy): domain Eukaryota; kingdom Metazoa; phylum Chordata; class Actinopteri; order Cyprinodontiformes; family Poeciliidae; genus Poecilia; species Poecilia latipinna. Next base: position 12,423 of record NW_015115518.1, read on the forward strand.
ATTTTTTTGAGCTTAGTTAGCCTTCAACAGCCCTTGAAGCAGAATTTAAAAAAAAAGAACAAACAAAACATAGGAATGTAGTCTGATCTTCTAATCTGGATATGAAACATTTGTCAAAGTTGATCTAGAATTACTAACTTGTTCTAACATTAATTAATGAGCGGTCTGTTGGATAAAGCCTTTTTAGAAGTGAGTTGAATAAAAATAAATAAATTAGAGTCTTAAGGCAGACTTAGATTTATCTCCCTATAAAATGGGCCTTAAATTTCAGAGCTACAGTTTCCCCAATTATTTAATAGCACAGCTTTAAATCCTGAGAAATTGTTCAACAATTGCAGACAAGGCTCAACCTGCACACCCATAAAAGGTTTTTGGGACCAATATCAGACACTAAATGGGCTGATGTCTTTTGAAGTAATAGGTTTTTTATTTCTTGAAAATACAAAGACTCTCTGTAGCAGACTCTGTAATATAAAATACTAGTTTATTCTTTAATAACGTTTCCATAACAAATTAAAAGAACAATGTTGGGCATAATTCAGAACAGATAAGAAACATGTATTTCTACTGCTGTTTAAGCAATGTAGCATTTCTTATTACAGTAGTAGGGATGTTTAAGTGCATGTTGTGTAGAATACAGTACCTTTTTGTTGTTCTGCTCTTTACTGTGTACCAGTACCCCCAGCTGTTTGTGAGAGTTGGGCTCTCTGCTCAAGTAGAGTCAGTAATCAGCTGTTCCAACAGAAATGTTCTGTGGTTCCCACATCATGACTGTGTACAGTTTTCACAACCTGAAATATTTTCCAAGCTATTGACTATGACTCTTTTGTAAGCAATGGTGTAAGCTCAGTTTTAGCCAGCTGAACAGCAGTGTGCAGAGGGGCAACTCTTACTTTACACTTCACACGACCAGATAAAGCTCTGATCACTGACACTTTCTCTGACATATCCTTAAACGGCCAGTAAGCCACAGGAACTTTTTAAAACCTTAATTTACCTTGACACCAGTGACCAGCTGAGTTTATCACATCTCTGCCATTGAGTTTTGCTCATGTTAGATGCTGCTGGAATAGGTTTAAAGGCCCCAGCATTCAAACTTCAGAAATAGACCCTTATTGAGATAGACGAATGAAGAAAATTGTGTCTTTTTGTTCGCAGAGATATCCGCCTGCGAACTTGACACTAGACCCAGGTCGAACTGTTCAACGGAGCTGAGTGATTGGTCAGGAGTTTGACCAATCACATCAATGTTGATATCTACCTTCAACTAGTCTGCTTGAAAATTTAGTCCACTATCTGGTTTTTGTGTCTGCAGGAGACACGAATACTTTGTGTCTCCTGCAGACCTGACACAGTGAGGAATTACGTACATTTGTATGATTCTTCACTAAGTAGCTACTGTTATATTATGATTGGCAAATGGTTAATAACTCCTGGATGGAAATTGCAATGTCTAGACTGTGATTTTCCTGATGTAAGCGGGAGCGGTGTGTCTTAGGTGGTCTGTGCCATTGTAGGAAAGGTGTGCGCAAAATCCCGCGACTACCATCGTCTGTTTGGATACGGATAAAGTATGTGGGAGCCGTAACAGTTAAGTTATGGATTGCATAAAAGGACAGCCTCTTGATTAGAGTTCTGCCAACCTCTCTTAGGGTCTCCATGTGTGCAGTAGCAAGGCCTCTTGCCTCAAGGTTGGGGTCTCTCAGTCTGGTTCGGTGAAATATGGCGTCTCTGCCACACAACAGACCCACTTCCAGTGTCCAACTCCTTGCAGAATGAGCCCTTTGTTTCTCCGCTTGGGGTTTCTCCTCTCCAACTCTCCAGTAACCTAAGGAATTTGGTTGAACGGCATTGTGTGCTCTATAAATAGAACTGCTAAACAAACACCATTAACAAGGTGCGGACTTTGTTTTGTGACAGGCTTTTGGGATTGACGTTGTGACGTCTCGCTGCGACTCAGAGGGGGATGAAGGAGGTGACGTAACGTCAGCCGCCTTGTTCCTCCGGGTGGAGGTACAAACGTGGAGCCTCCCGCTAGCCCAAACCGTGGGACTGCAGAGCTCCTGTTGAGCTGACATTAAGTTGGATTGGTTCTCTTTAGCTTCCAGGAAGGAGTCTTTGCTCCAGTAAGACCGCAGTGAATAGTGAATTGAGTCTCCACAGAAAACATTCCTCCATCCTACATCTAGTGCAGGGAAAAAAAGCAGATTTAAGTTGTTAAACAGCAAGAAGCTGGCTATAACATTACTGTGTGTTCTTGTGTGAAGTTTGCCAATTGAGATGAGACTGCATGTTCTCCCTCCAGCCCCACCGTGGAGTTTTTCTCTGGGTGTAGTTTGTATAGATAAGGAGCAAATGAGCCGTTCCTGTGTGAACTTACATAATGCTATACATAACGCCGGGGATGTTTGGGAATCTGGGCACTGCTCCACTCCCGTCTCCTGTGTGTGTGCGCACGTGCGCGCGTGTGTGTGTGTGCGCGCGTGTGTGTGTGTGTGTGTCAGTGAGAGCTTTGGAGCAGTGCCAGAGATGTATCAGATTGAGTCGGCTGTAAATCTTTCTTTCTTTTCTCTCTCTCTCTTTGCAAATTCATCTTTTTGTGGGTAAGTTTACATTTGGAAATATGTATTTGTTCACGTTACAAAACACCAAAACATTTTGACTCGCAGCTTCTTTGAGTCGTGGCTTTAGTTGTTCAGGAAAGAAAGAGGAAAGGCTGAGCAATTTAACATTAATTTCAGTATTTTCAAAGTATGAACAATGTTTCTATTTTCAGACTTTATTCCTTATCCCATCTGTTTAAATGTTGTATTCTTATGTATTTTTCTACTTTCCACTCTTCCCTTATCTTCTTTTTTTCTGATTTCTGTCTTTTTTCCGTGTACAGTCTTTACTTGTGTCTGTGTTCAATGTGTCTACCCTCATTTTCTTGCTTTGTTTCTTACCACTACTCAATTTTGGGGGTAATTTTCTAATTAACACTCTTCTTGTGGAGACTGATATAAATTTTTTAACATTCTTAAAGGAACACAAGCCTAACTTGTTATTAGCGGGTGAGTTGGTTGAGCAGCATGCTCGACCAACTCGAGCATGCTGCTCAGTTGGTCACTTATCAGACATGCCACTTGTGGCGCGTGGCTTTTTGATTTACACAGCTGGAAACATTTCCAAACATCCAAGTGTGTAGTTTTTGTAGGGGAAAAAAGTTTAGAAGCTCTCATTAGTTATGCACCATGGATGAAATTTTGTCGATCCAAAATAGTAATGACTTCTTAAACACAAGTACTAAAGACTACTTTTACTATCAGCTTTGCTGGTCATGTTCAATGTTTCCCAGTAGAAATATACTGATTGGTAATGACTGCAAATGGACCCTGTGTGTTGCAATAAACCCTATCAAAAAAACAAGTTTCATTTTACAGTGATCCCTCGTTTTACGTGGGGGTTGCATTCTGAAAATAACGCGCGATAAGTGAAATCCGCGAAGTAGCTACCTTTATTTTTTTACAACTATTACAGAGCATAATTAAATACTCTACATTGAAACCAAAGAACAAAACCTGTTTTCAGGTCAGTGGATGTGCGTGTGCATCAATCACGGCATTAATGTGATCCGGAGTCATGTCATTAAAGCGTCTCCTCCAAGCTGCCCCACAAGATTCACAGCTGTATCCACGGCAGAGCCTCCGGCCACAGTTTTTTTTCAGCAGGCATTCAAAGTTTCAGTTTCCATCTCCTGAATGGCCAATGTATATTACGTATATTTTAGCCAATCAGGACGCAGAACACAATGCACTGTGAAAAAAATCTGCAAAAAAAAAATCCGCGAAGCAGCGAAAGGTGAACGGCGTTATAGCGAGGGATCACTGTATATTAAATTTAATTTTAAAATACTTTAGAAATCCCAAAGGGAAATTCAATGTTGATCAAATTACAACATTGAGGCTTCTCCATGATGTTCATCATTTCTCTAATTCTGCAGTTTGATCACTACGATGAGTGTGGTTGTAGTAAAAAAAAAAAAAATGTATATATATAAAGTAAATGAACTTAAAAAGAACATAAACACTCTTATTAAAAGATAATTTTGTAATTGTCAGGTACTGCTGATTATGTATCTGGACATAAAACCACTTCAGTGCTGTTTCATTGGGTCCTTAAAGCTGCAGCGTCAGTCAGAATGCATCAGAGTTCATTGTGAAGGTTTATGGGAAATGCGGCCATTATAATTGACTCTTACAGCAAGAGCGCTTCGAGTTAAGGGGTCTTTTTAGCGGCAGTTAACAGTGCTGCTACTGATGACTCCTACTGGACCCAGAATGCTGTTCTTCCTCAAACCCCACGCAGTCCACACAGTCACTGCCTTGTGCCCTGGAGGAGGCAGGCTGGTGCAGGACTGGGCAGTACTATCAAGATATACCTGTAGAGGTATGTTTTTATTTTTTTTAAATAAACAATTTCATATTTTGTGATAATTTCTAAAGATACTGTTATACGTTTAAAGTATAAATTGTGCACATTTGCTTGCTGCAGCTGGTTTTCAGTGGGAGTTCAGAGGAGGTGCTGTACCTCAGCCCTAGCTAAAGTCCGCAGTCAGACCACAGGCCCAGCAGCCAAGCTGTCTTCCTTGGAAAGCTTTTGGCTGCTGCTTCTCAGAGCTATAAATCTAGCTTCTGGCATTTATGGATGTTTTCGAAGCACAGAGGGGAGATGCGAGCCGGTGTGTGTATGTGTGTGCACGCACAACAGGACTCCTGGCCACGAGCAGTTCCTGGAAGCAACGCTTCCGCGTTCTTCCTTTTCCTGGAAAAGGGAAGATTTTCAAATTTGGCTTTTGGGCCTTTGTTTCTCTCCGACAGCTTTCTCGCCTCAAGGCTGTTTCGGATTAGCCAGTGTGCTAAGGAACGTGACGTTGTGTCCCCAGATGTGTGACAGTGCTCTGGATGTTCTGTTTGTTTTTGTCTTATGTTGATGAAACCTGAACTCTGCAGGATGTGCTTCATGTTTGTATTGGACAGAGGTGGCAGTGACAGCTAGAGGTCAGCAGGGTCATGGGGTTAGCATGAACATATGGCTTGACGTTACTGGAGAGCAGAGCCCCTCAACCATTTGAACTCGTGGTATTTCATCCTTCAGGAAAACCTCCTGCATCCTAAGGGTGTGGTTTGACTATGTTCACTTTTAAATTAAAGATTTACATTTTCTTTTGGGCAGGAAAGGATGGAGCGCACCTCCTCCCACCGGCCTGAGGAGCTGATCGTTTCCGGCTTTCAGCGCACAGCCAGTCAAGCTTCGCCACATCACCATGGTAACGCCTCTCCCTCCTCCACATCTGTTTCTGTAGCACCCCATTTATCATTTTTTGACATTTGATGTGAAAACTGATTGAAACACAACTAATTGGGCGTAATGTACTGATTTGGTTCAATATGCTTACGAATGTAGGACACACTTAGATCCAGTGTTGTGCTAATTCACAAGAGCTAGTTCAACGTTCAGATAACACAGATTTCTAATTCACATCTTCCAAATTTCAAGTTTAAAAATGAGTAAATTTACATTAATTTATTTATTTCCCTGTACAAGAAAATCGATTCCACTAACCTAAATTTTGACAAATGACTTTATCTCTTAATTAGCTTAGTCAGGCATCACCGGACAGCTTTTATAATCATAATTTTAAAAAGTTATTCTGGCAAAGTTGAGCTCCAGACTGCTCTAAGTTACAACACACACTTGAAAAATGTACAGATTATAGAACATTTAAGTAAGTAACACAAAAACAGATCCGAGTCCAATCATCAGTCAAAAAGGTTGCATTCATGTTTCACTGCTGAGAATGTTTAATATTTGCTTATATTTAGTAAATGAGATGATTTGTTTTAAATGTAGCTGACTTAGGAGCTGATTTCATGCATCAAGAGGAGAATATTTAAGAAAGTTACTTCTGTCACTTTCAAAGCACAACGAGGTTTATGCCCCTTTTCATGCACAATGGTCACAAAGTCAACAAACCCAGCATTAGGTTGGCACTACACAAACATGCAACAGTGTGACCACATGGTGCTTACATAGCAGACAAATCAGTTTTTTGCTTACTTTGAAATGAAATGCATACATTTTTCCTTGTGTAAGAGAGCTGGTGTTTGCCCTGACCTCCTCTGTTCACTCGCAGAGCTCATATTGTTGGATGTTGTTGCTTTGAGCTGCACTCAGTTGTTCCTCAAGTTTAATTAAAGGGCTTATTGAAGCTCATCATTCTCTGAAAGCCTTACTTTCTGATAAACCTGCCCATTTTAGTGCTATTTTTGCACAACATGGATTACCAGTTCAGTAATAAACACTTAAATCTAACTAGATTGGGTAGAGTACTGTACAGTTACATATAAAGTATGCCAACAGGCAGATTTACTAGGAAAAGTTATGTTCCAGCTTTTGTGGTCACGATACAAAACAAATGGTTCTAATTTTCCACATATGTGTTTAGTGTGAGGTAAGTGTACTGCATTGATAAGGGATGGAAAAGATCCTCATATTAAAATTTCTGTTGTGGAAACTATTTCTCCAATGGTTTAGCATTCTGAAACTAATTTAAAACCGAAGAGAGGCTGACTCACTCACACAGATGCAGATGCACAAAGGCAACCCAATAAATAGTTGCTGTTTTGCAGAAAACATGATTATAAATCTTTGTTTTAGTATTATTATTTTTTATTGAGCCATGCAGTAAAGAAGTTTGAAAGGCAAAATATTCCTCTGTCACGTTGCTCCATTATCCTACAGCTTTTGTTCTGCCCATTTTTCACACATCATCTCCTCTTTTGATTGCTGTCTTCATGGAAGTGAACAGATGATGGCCTACTTAACGCTCACTGACTTCCTAGAAGTCCCTCACTCTAATTGCCCAACTTTTACACCATCTAGGAAACTGTCTCCCTTCATCAGTTCATGCTCTGCTCACCATATGGAGACGTTGTTTACACCCCTTTCTTTCACAGCGCCTCCCCGTATACACACAATCTCATCGTAAATAATAATTATGAGGAATTGTGATAATGCAAACTACATAAATCAGTCTAATAAAATTAAGTCATGGCAATGCAGGTATAGGCTTGTTTGGCAGGGAAGAGGATTAAGGAAGGTAAAGCAGATCCTTACTCCAACAGGCAGACACATGAGATGATTCATATTTATTTAGCTCCTTGCTTGTTCAAGAAAACTTAAATATTGTGAAAAAATGAAGCACATCAGAGCATTAAATTGCTAATCTTAATGCTTAAATATCTGCAATATGATTTTTATTCTTTGAGGCAGCAATATTTTAATCTTTGATCTTTTTATATCTTGCACTTGAGGTAAAATTATGTCTTTTTAATCCCAGTAAGTTACAGCTGATAGTGTTTGTTCTTGTTTTAGGTTTACAGTATAGAGCACCCATCAGACTTCCTTGGACAATTTCCTGTCTCTGTTTTTTGTAAAACTCTGATCTGCTATTATAGGTTTTCGTCACTTTTAATTAAAATTACATGAAGTATAAAACATTTTTGGGCTTTTCTACCTCGAGAGGTTGTTTAATATTCACACAGTACTGGAATCAGGTTACTGGATTTGAGGCAGCAGTCCATGTAAAACGGGGTTTAGTGAATTTACAAGTGCAATACAAAAGGGACTTGACGTTTCAAACTTAAACGACCCTGACCCTATCTCAGATCAAACGGAGCTACATTACTGTTGTGTATTTGACTTCTCTTATGCCCTGAAGTCAATTTTCTCCTTCACCAGTTCGATAAAACATGCCAAAGATGGCTGGGAGTTGAGCAGGGACTGGAGAGCTCAGTTGAAATCAAACTCCCATAGTGCCAGGTAACGCTTTCGCACATAAACATGTTTATGAATTAAACACTTTTAGTGCTACTCTTCATGCAGTGTTAAATATGTCTCTGGAAAACATATATTTCTTCAAATATAGTCTGTGTGTGTGCATAAAGGGTTATCAGTATCAAACTAAAAAAGTTAAGGAACAGAGAGATCAGAAAAATCTCGCATTGCTGGTACCTATGAGAATTAGAGTAACTTCATAAATTGATCAAGTGTTACTTATTATTATTTATGTACATCTTCCTGTTCAAACCCTGATTTATCCACTCTAAAAGCATGTGTACAACTACGTATCTATAAGGTTTAAAACCTGTATAAAATAGAATAAAATAAAGATGATATCTCTATTTGGACAATAAAACCCTCTGTTTTCTATTTAAAATGCTGTATCTCGTGGACTTCAACACTGCACAGCAGCCATGAATGATTGAAAACAAGTGGAAGTCTCCTCAATAAAGTTTTGCACATCACAGAACGGGCTTGAGTGAAAAGGCTCGAGTCAAAGTCACTCGGATAAAGTTACGTTTTGGCCTTGCACAACTCAGACACTTTACATCAGCCTCACTAATGGATTGGTTTATATTTAGATCGACTCAGGTTGCGTGCCCTTCATTTATGATAGCCCCATCTGTCTTCCTGATAACCTGACAACATGCTTTTTGGCAGCGAAGCCAAAATGCACCACCTGCAACACAATAGATAAGTTAAGTATTTTAAGTAAGCAAAGACAAATAAATAAGATTTACGCAAATTCTAACTACTATCCTTATGTTTCGTAATGAAAACACTCCAGCTTTTCTTGCTGCCCTCTAGACGGTGGTTGGGGATCAATAATTGCTGGGTTTTGTGGGTTTGGGTTAGTGTATTTTGAGATCCTAGAGGAATGGACCATCCACTTTTGCATGGCATGTTTTGTTGTCAGATGCTAACCAGACAGCTGCAGCAAGTCCTTCACATTCCAGGTCAAAGTAAATGGACAAGAAGAAGAAGGCATTTTCTTTCTATATGTCCTCTGGGCTCCCTGTGCAAAGCCAACAGTGGAGTTGGCCAAGCCAGCCGCAGGAGGAGGGAGAGGAATGCCAATGAAACCATCATTATCCTCCTAAAGCTGCACAAGACTGCTTTTTTTTTTATTTAAGACTCTGGTAGGCTAAATGATAAAGGGCCGTTGCAAAAGTGAAAAGACAGATTAAAACCCTTGAAACCTGGAAGCGTGTGCGTGGTGTGGGATCTCCATATTAGCGGACATAAAATATTGATTTAAGGGTTTGTTCCCATGTTTTGCCAAGACGCAGATGAATTACACTTTTAAAACATGCCCACGGAAATCTCAGCTCGCCAGCAGCAGCTGCTTATTTTTCAATTAAGTCCAGCAAAAGCGATCCTGGACAGGAGCGAACGCTTGCTGCTGCAAAAAGGCCCCGGTTGATAAAAATCTTCCAGTATTTTCCATGGACTAAAATTACCCTAATCGTGGCTCATTGCTGCAGGTTGATAGCAAAGACAGGCGTTTACAATCCAGATGTTTTTCCTCTGCAGCTGACTTGAATGTTTTTATTCTTGGAACTTACTCCATAATATTGAATCCATCGAATATGTTGGTGCCAATTAAAGTTTTTGATGGATGGACTTGTGCTCAGCTGAATATTCATCCCATTAGTGGCTACAAAGGACTCACTGTTGAGTTCTTTGATCTTGACTTATGCTGTCTCCCTGCACTATAAAAGCATGTCAGTGTGGATAGCTAGCCAAAGATCTTAAAAATCCCTTTATTTATATCCTGTCACACTTTTATGCATCTGTCTCGTGTTTCATTGATGTACAAAAGTATCATTCAAGGATTCCCGTTCATGCCAATGCCCCACTGGTACTCGCATCAGTGACCCAATAATAATGTTAATTTCATTCATGGTATGCCATGCAGACATTTTGTCTACACCAGAGAAGATTCACTGAACCCAACATGCTAAATGCTTGGAATGACTGTAAAAGATAATATGGGGAAATTTTAAGACACATTCAAACTGTATATTTTATAATCCTCAACTTGATTCACATCCATTATTCAAAACAGTAAACATTGTAGACAATAACTTTATATATTTAGTCCCACTTGATTGACACAATGCACTTTATTTCTTCATGTTCAGAAATGGTAAATTGAAGATAAAAAAGCCACCAACCAAATTTCTCACTACATCTGTGGCATTTAAACTGTGTTTTATGCTGCATTTCAGTCAGAGCCAGGAGTTGCATCACATTCAAGTTGAGCACACTTTAGTTGCAAGTTGGGAAATATTGGTATTTGGTATTTGATTTGGTGCTGCATCTTATTTGTACAGAACAAGCAGCTAGCAGTACATTTTACCCATTTAATTTGATTGTAAACAAAAGGAACTTATGCATAGGTAAATATTTCATAGCTCTATGTTTGAAGCATATTTAAAAATTGATTAAAGTACCAATAAATACTTGGTTTTGGTAACTTTCACTACTGTTTGTATGCATGGCAACCATGTTGATCTTTTTAAAAACCCCGAGCTGATTGGCCAACTCCAAATTTCCCAGTCAGAATTCCAACTTCAAAAGACGTTTTTATTGTTTTCTCACTGGGAATTGGAAACCCAAACAGAGAAACCACAGTTGGCTGCCCTGACATATGTGACATCATAAGAAACCATGTGATGGCGGCTTTACGTCATTGGTGCTGTAGATTTATTTAACGCAACACTTGCTTTCCCAGAGCCATGCTTACTTTTGGGACTAGGAAGATTTGCGTTTTGATTTCAAACTTTTGATTAAACAGGATAACTTTTTGTAATCATTACATAACTTCTGATTATAAAAAGCAATAAAATGGCAACAGTTGATGTGTAAAAATCGATCTAATTAAAATCAAATGGTAAAGCTTGAGTGAGCTTTACATAAGAAGCACGTTGGTTGTTTTCTGCTCTCCGGTTTTAGCCCCCCTTATCCTCTGGCCCCTCACACACCCATCTCCTGTCCCACTCATGAACCTGAACATCACTTGACCCTGTGTCCCAGACTGTGCTTTTTGTGTGTGCTGGACTGTCAGGCCATGCCTCTTTGTGATCCAAACATGAGCGACGACTCCTGTTTTTTTTGGAACAGCAGATTCCCTTCTGCTCTTTGTGTTCGCCATGTGTCTAAAGCACAGCACAGTGTTTTCTTTAAAAAAAAAAAAAAAAAACTTGTATAATCCAAAGCACGTGTTGGTGTGCGCTGCACATTGCACGTGGTGTCCCATCCTTGTTCTGAAGTGTGCATGTGTGTGTGGTGTTTTGCTGCTCTGCTTCGTCCTGACCATTTAAGCCACCGTGTGCAATGAGCGGACTAGTTAACGCTCCCAGAGCTCAGTAATTTCTTCCTCCAGGAATGTTTGGAATCCTCCGAGCGGTGTTGGGGTGGGACTCACTTAGGACTGAAGGGCTTTAGACGCATACATATACACAAACACATGCAGAAACACTCTGAGGGGGCAGTTAAGACTTTTAAAGAGGGTTTAATGTGAAGTTTTTTCTTTTCAATGAGGGGAACTGTTTTCTATCCTGCTTTTACACTTTTTCTTTCTCTAAACCTTCCTTTAAATCTTAGAGAAATCTCTTGACATGAGGAATTCACTGATTGTTTTAGAGTAGCTGATAATCTGCACGTTGCTCAACTCTGAGGTTCATTGACACTTGGCCTCTCAAATCCCTGGAGGACTTTAGCTAATTAAAAATGGTTCAGTGATGATCCTTCACATTTCATACCGCCTTGGTTTGCACTGTGGCTTCTGGTTGGAACCACCACAGTTTGTTAGATATATCAGTCTTTTTAAATGTTAGACTTTATACAGATGAAATGAACTCGACAAACCTTTTAGGTAATCCAGGTAGATGAAAAATCCAACTTTGGATGTTTTTACACCTGAGACTTGGTTCACTTGGAGACCAAAATTGCAACATTTGTTACATCAGCAGCTGGTGTGGTTCGCACCGCGTCACATGATCAAAACCCTTTGAAAAACCTGTTCATCTCCTCGCTTGTGGCGGCGCTGCAATAAGAACCACAAAAGGAGACGACACAAAAACCTCAGACGAAAACACACAGCACTACAAAAATGCACTTTTAAAAAAAGGTGGAAGAAGAAGATGTAATGCTAGACAACACAATGTTAGATAACCTACATTTCTACTACATGAACCAGAAAGTTCATTTAGTAAACATAGCAAAAACCATGGCTGGGGTGTATTATTTTTGGATCGTTTATGGGTATTATTGGCCACCATAAGTTGAGCTGACCAGTGATTATAAAATGGTCATCGCTCTGGGTAACAAGGCGCTACATTGCAGTTTCATACTAGCTGAAGTGCACTTCTGCCTTTTCCCTTGGAAAAACTTTTGCTTGTGATAAAAACATGGGGTGATTTTTGTTACAACATATCTTTAGGTAAGGAACCTTTTTGGCCTGTTATAAGTTACCTTGGTTAATCTCTTAATGAGGAATGTAATAGAGTGGAGGGGTACAACTGTGTTGAGCGCTGCCTCTCACTTCTTGCTCTCTTCTTCTCTCTCTCTTCCCACAACCCAGCTGCCTCCACAGATGACGACGTGGACCTGGAGCAGCTGGTGAATGACATGAACTCCTCTGTGGAGAGCGTGCCATCCACGCAGGCAGAGACGGCGCTCCTCCTAAACAACGGTCACATGCACACGCCTCACCACCAGCATCACCACCACCACGCTGCCCATCTGGGACATGGCCAGGTCCACCGCCGCCACACCCCGCCCCTGCGGCCCTCGCCCCCCGCCAGGGAAGGACTGAAGTACTCTCAGCCCATGCACATCCAGGCTGTTAGGTAAACACACCAAGCCTCTGGCTCTGTGTGGATCTGACCACTTTACACACAATTAGAGGAGAGCTGGCAGCTTCCAGAAATGATCTCCTTTCCTCTCCGTAGCTACATTGATACATTAAAGGTCAAATTCAGCTGTAAATTTAGATAAAGGGGATTTACTGCAAAAAAAAATACACAGAATTTATTTTATGCTAAATCAGGTACAGAATTCAGTTTTGTTCCTTTCCTGAAGTCAATTAAAAAAACAAACAAAAAAAACACGTAAACCAGAAATTCAATGAAATCTGAACATGCAGTAAGTTTTTTACACATTACATTTTGCCACTTTATAACCACAAACTTCAGTGCATTTCATTGCCTTTTTACGTGATGGAGCAACACAAAGTTGTGTATAATTGTGAGCTGGAAGAAAATTATAAATGGTTTTTAAAATTTATTTAGCTTGCAGCTGCAAATCCAGCTGCAAGTATTTTGTATCTACCAGTTTGCTTATCCAGCGACTTTGTTTGCTTAAGTTCATTCAGGAGGAATGGAAAGCGTCTGTGAACATCTAGTTTCCAAGTCATTTTTTAACATCTAAGTGGAATTTAGTACTTATTGTTATTATTCCTTTGTAGCTTTGGCTGTGTGTTTTGGGTCACTGTCCTCCTGCAAGATGACATTAAGCTTCCATCAAGTCTATTTCACCCTCTAGCTCTGTTTTTTATATCTTGTTTATATCTTGTTATATCTTCTTCTAATCACTTCTTACAAGCTTCCTTGTACTTGTTCTATCAAACCATCCCATGCCATGATGCCTCCACCACCGTGTTTCACCGTGACGATGTTGTGTTTGAGCTGAGGTGGTGTTGGCTTCATGCTTGTTTGCTACAGTTTAGTCTTATTTTACCATATCATCTGTTTGCTGTATCCTCTACATTACAAGGCCTGTGGCTAAATGCAAGGTGAACTTCTTATAGTTTCTTTCAGTAGTGGCTTGTTTTTCTTGCATAAAGGCTGAATTTGTGGACTTAACTGGGTCTGCAGTTTTCTCATGATGCTGTATGTTTTTTGACAAACATCCAACACCAAATATCTCTATTTATACTAATATTAAACTACACAGATGGAGTCAATTTGGTGCTAATTTTGCGACTTCTGGTGGGCTTTAGTTGTACTGAAACTTATTTAGGCATGTCGATGTACAGAAGACTGAGCAGAAATTACACACCACATTTTTCAGATTTGTATTTGTCAAAAAGTTTGAAACTGGGGGTAATTTTCCTACTTTCCTAGTTTGTTTTTTCCCCCATCACATTAAAATACACGGAGGTTTGTGTTTTGTGCTTTTAATGTGCCAATAATTTCTGTTCTCACATTCTAGTGTTCATTCAGTGTTCAGGCTTTTATTCTTTGTAGTTATGTGTTCATTCTGGGGCAACAACATAAATGTATTTGTCTCCCTCTGCAGGTGCCTAAAGGAAGAGCAGCACCTGCGTCCCGCCTCCCTGCCCGCCATCCCCAACCCTTTTCCGGAGCTGTGCAGCCCAGCAGGATCCCCCATTCTCAGCCCAATTCAGACCTCCGACAGCCATGCAAGTACACCTTCACCTTCATCACATCCTTTATTCTCCTTACATTAAAAACATCGAATCACAAACCAGGAAGAGGAGGAACGTATTACAAGTCTTAGTTATTTCCCTCCCTATTGGCTTCCTATAATATTGATTGATCAGTAACAGGGCAGAGAGTTTGTGTGGACGTAAATCTAGAAGCGTTCAGAAATCAGGTGAGTGACCCGATAGTCTCAGGTCAAAGTAGTCAGTGTTGACTTTGGCTTCACACTACGCTTTTCTTCCCTGACACCACTTCTGACCCTGGGTTATCTGACCCTGTGTGTGCGTGCGTGTGCGTGTGTCTGTGTGCGTGTGCGTGTGTCTGTGTGCGTGTGTGTGTGTGTGTGTGTGTGTGTGCGCGCGTGCGCTCCTGCGGCGTCATCACTATCAATCATGCACACACAAACACAGAGACGTGTTTCGCTGGGGTTGAAGGTGAGCAGTGTCTCCAGGATGCCCCAGACGGATTGCAGACTTCCGTTGCCGAGCCGACGACCCGAATGGGAACGTCTTCGAGTCGGATCTCCCTGAACCTCCTGAATCCGTCTGCCGGATTTGACAGGACACACTCATTTCCTCAGTTCACACGCTTTTACCCTGGCAATAGGCGTTAATGTGTGTGTGTGCGCGTGCGTGCGTGCGTGTGTGTGTGTGTGCGCGTGCGTGCGTGCGTGTGTGTGTGTGTGTCATAGTCTTGCCCTTCCTGCCCTCCTGTTCGGCCTGTTGTTCCAGGAATGTTCCATCCGTCTCAAAGATGTTTTCAGGATGCCCACCCTGAACAACAACTTATTTTAGATGGTCACTCACTTATTCCTAACAAACCTACCCAGATGTGCTATAACGGATACGTGATAAGAAAAAGCATTATTTTAGCATTTTGTTGACATCATCTCACAAGGTCTGGAGTCACAAAGCAAGTCTGCATTTCGCACAATGAATCCTTTGTGTCCATGTGAGGCTGACAGCGAACTAAATGTTGCCTCATGTCTTTTCCACATTATCTTCATTATGTCCACATTTTGTCCATTTAACTATTATCCCATGTGTCCAAACAGGGAAGCATTTTCCATTAGATGTGTATTTAACCATTCAGCTAACTGCAGCATATTTTTATATCCATTTTTATGTAACGCAACTGAGTCAGCATAGTACTGAACTCTGCTTGCACTGCAAAAACACAAAATCTTACCAAGTAGTTTTTGTTTAATTTCCAGGGAAAATATCTCGGTACAGTTGAAATGAGACAAAACTAACTTAGAAGTAACTCTTCAGCAAGATATAGGAGCTTGTTTTAAGTCAGTAATTCCTTAATATTGATGAAAGAGTAGTAGTTGGATTGGCAGATTGGCAGAAATATTTCACTTATAAGACATTTTCCTCTTGTGATAAGTGAAATAATCTGCCAATAGAGGTAGCAGGTTTTCATCAAAATTAAGGAATTATTGACTAAAGATAAACTCCAATATCTGACTGAAAAGTTACTTATAAGTTAGTTTTGTCTTATTTCAAGCGTGCTAAAATATTTACATTAGAAGCTGGGCAAAAACTACTTGGTAAAATTTTGCATTTTTGCATTGTGATGACAGAAAAGTGGGAATGTAGTGGCATTTTTTTATCATTAACAGAACAGTGATGAAAACATTTTAGTAGATTAAGCCTAAGTTGTGGGAGCTCAACTGATAAATGCATCATATTTGGATCTGGAATGTTGCTTATTTAAGGAAACGTCTCTCCCACCACGTTAGTTAACAATGATTGATTAAAATGGTTATGTGGATTGCTATGGGATGCAGATTCCTTCATAAAATAAATGGAGCCTGAGTGAAGCATCCAGAAGGAACAGTCCAGTTGGGACACAAGTTGGTCTGCAGGCTGACTAACAATAAGTTTGTAAATGTTTCCATTTGCACGGAGCAGATCTGCCTGGTGCGACACGTCACAGGGCGTTGCTTGAGCGCCTGACAGACGGTCAGAACTAGACGGACCTTGTACTGGGCCAGGCGTGACCTCAGTTCCAGTTTTAGCCCGTACCAATCATCTTTCCAGATACTGATGCAAACAGTATCTTTTTTTTTGTTTGTTTAAATTCAAAATGTTACTACAATGATCGTTGATGATATCAGACAAATATGATTTTAGGTTCTTTGACACAGGAGGAGCAGAAAATTAAGGGATTACAAGATTATCCCAATTTATTTATGGAATATTAATTCATGACTCAAGCCTAAGAACAAGCATGGAAATAAGTATCTGTATTTTCCATGTCTGGAAGAGTATGAAAAAATATCTTCTTTTTTAACTCTTAATTCCCTTCCTGGTGTACTTCACCTTGTCCTTCCTCCCTTTTATTCCTCCTCTTTTTCTTCTATTCTTTCATCCTTTACTCCTTCCTTCCTGGAGTCTTTCTTACAAGATTGTTCTCTCTTCCTTGTCAACCTCTGTTGTTCCTTCCTTTCTTTTGCTGTCCTACATTTCTTCTTTTTTGTCTTTCTTTGCCTTGGTGTTTTCCTGAATTGTGTTCTCTCTCTTTCCTTTTCTTTCTTCATGTCCACCCCTTTTCTTTTCCTCGTTGCCTTCCTTCTTTGTTTGTGTTGCTTTCTGTCAGGTCTCATACTTGCGCTTTCCTGCTGTAAAAACATTTTTACCTAAATTTACTGTAAAAGTTTGTACTTCATATCCAATTATGAACATAAAGGACTGAACATCGGAAGGTTTCCTGGAAAAATCTGGAATTCAACAAATGTTTAATCAAGGGTTTACTAACAGGAAAACGTCAAGCAGAAAAGTTTCAGTTTTGACTAATTTAATAAACCCCAGTTGATGGTGTGCTTGGGGTTCGTTATACAATCATTTCACTCAGCTGTGCTGGAGCAGGGACTCGTCTAAACATAAAGGACGGTGTTGAGGACTGCTGCCTGGATGCACACATTAATTACTGGGACATTTGCACACCACACTTTCAGAAATAAAACAACCAGTCGACTTCACGCTAACCCAACACACGACTTGTCAGTTTCTGCTAATGCTGAAACTACGTGGCCACAAGCTACAATCTGTGTAAGCTGCACGTCTCAAGTGATGAAACACTAAGGAGCAAATAGGTTTTCATCTTTTCAGAAGCAAAAGTAGCTCAGCCACGCACACTGCTTCTTTAATGTCTCTGCCTTGGGACTTATTTTCACAGGTCGTTCTGTGAGTTCCTGTCACGCGATCTGGCAGCTCCTTCTGCTGCACTGGTGGTCAGTACAGATCAGAACGGTTATGGGACAAACCGGGCTAAAGCTCTCTTGTTAAATAAAAATGGTTTGTTGGACATAATTCTGTATATTTACTTGTAAAATTGAGTGCAAGCTTGCTAAGGGTGGCTTACTTAACACTAATAGTTCTGATTATTGCCCTGGATTTGAGGAACAAACATCTTTATGTGGCGTGTAGACTTTAAGGATAATGTTTATTTCATAGCATACTGCGTGTCTTGACATGATGCGTTTACTTTTTATAGGATAATGCGCAAAATGAGCATCGGCTCGTCTTGAGCTGATAAAACCATCACTAATCAAATCAGTATTATGTAAAACTGACGATTCTAATGTTATTTCCTATTCAAAAACATACCTGGATTGTTGCCTTGATTCCCTCCTACATGTTTGAGAAATTGTTTAATCTCTATGGCAACCAATCTCCATGGAAACCATTCAGCTGAGCAACACCTAGTGGCAGACCTCCTTGGAGTTGCAGTTTCCGAGCTTCTGCCTCGCACAGCAGCCTTCTCCCATGACTCCCCCACTCGGCTCCTTCAGACTAGCCAGTTGCAATTAGCAAACACCTGGAGGAACTCATTATACAACTTACTTTTCAGTGCTACCCTTGTAAAAACATTATTAAAGGGTTAATAAAGGAGTGATGTGACGGCGTCCTGAAGGCGGACCTTTCAGACAGAGCAAGAGTTTCTTAAGAGACAGGGGCCCAATTTCAAGGCTTTATATTTGGAATTAAAATTTCTTTTACGTCATATTTGATATGTACATTTTTATATCAACTTGAAGGTAACTGTTACTTCATTGTACTACAAAATGGCGCTATGTGCCTTAAAAATACATAATACTGCCCCTTTAAATGCTGCATAACAGGTTGACTCTGACGTGCCGTTGCTGTAGCGATGCGGTGCTCAGTTGCGTTAAATGTAAACAAACAGCTGGCATACAGAACCTGTGTAGGTGTTATGAGAACATATACATATGAATATATGCAGGTCTGTAAATGATGCATGCCTTGGAGCAGGAGGAGCATATGAATGCAGACGAGTCACACATATGTGCCGTGGGACGATCAGCTGACGGCTCTCTGGTGTTTTTCTCCTCGGGCTGTCGCTGTGAATATTGTTCTGAAGATCCGCTAACAGGCTGACATTATGTCTCCGTCAGAAGTCCTAAATTGACTTTGGTCGGGGCTTCGGAGCCGTTTCTCATGGTTAATAATTCTAAAGGCCGTTTCCCATGCAGCCTGTGCCAGCCTTGCAACATTCATTCGAGCCGTGTTTTCCCCCGCCTTTCACAGGGATTTGGTCAGGTCCCATCTGTCATCGTTGAGCAAATGCGTTTGCTTTGGCACCGTGGCTGTAACGCAACTCGAGCTTTTATTTGTGGCCAGAGACAGTATAATCAACATCAGCGAGTTGGACCCAGCAGTTAAATATACGCTCAGTCGCAAGCAGATGATTTGGATGAATGCCATGTGGATCAGCAGGCCTCCCTGCTCTCCTCTGAAGTAGCTTTGAGCAAGACACTGAACTTGATCCAGGTTCTGGTTTACTGCTCCTCAGCTGACCCTGACCTCTGACCTCCTTAGGGATGGACGCTCTGGGATGGGTTTTTTTTGTCCATTATTTGCTCTGCGGTTTGATTTTTAGATAATTGCTGCTTGTAAAGTCAGACAAAGATTAGAGGAAAGGTGTTTATAACCCTTGAACCTTTTCACATGTTGTCACATCATCACTAATAACTTTAATGGATTCTGTTGGGATTTCAGGTGATAGACCAACTCAAAGCACAGTTTTGTTGTGAGGTTTAGTAGTTATTAGCAGTCATTTTTCTCAAGTAATTAGAAAATTTATCTCTTTTTACTCTAACCCTTAAATAAAACAACAACAAAAAAGAGTCTGGTGCAAACATTTTCCTTTTTAAGTCGCTTGGAGCCCATCTCTAGATGCTAAACACATGATCTCAATGTTTTCTGATTTTTTTTTTTTTATTTTTTTTTTTGACTCCTGAGTGGTTGGTTAGTCCTGATACCGCGTTGGACAGATCCATCAGATATTTAGCAAAGAAGAAAACTTTAACTTTATTGTCTGAGCTATTTTTAAAAGACACAGCTCATGCTGCAGGTTGGTAACAAAAGACCAACCATGTAGAGTAAATAACTTTGTAAACTCCTGTATTCCAGCAATCAACTTGGGGAAAAAACATCTTAATATGACTGTGGAGGCTGTGCTTATTGCTCTACTTTATACTAAATTTCCATGTAATGGTTTCTCTGGTGTCCTATTATTAGTTGTCTTCAAAGAAATATGCTTAAGCGCTGATTAATCTTGTGTAATAAGACGAAAGCTCCAAGACCCACACTCTTCAGGGACTCCTGCCTCCCCTTTGATTTGAGGTCAGCTGATGTATTTCTGCACGCAATGGTCTGCTGACCCACTGCAATCAGTCAAGGTGCATGTTCGCGTCCGTGTCTCTGCGCGCTCAGAGAAAGTCGCTCAGTACAGTTAGCTGGATGGCCATTAGTTCACTGTGTAATCTACCACAAACAATTTCCATCATTACCTGTTAATGAGATGTAATCTGACTGTGGGGGGATTTGGTGCAGATTGACATGCAGGTCGGAGTAATTATTTCTGCTGGTGTTTGTGGGCTTAATAAAGATTTGCTGGGACTTTGTAGTTTTTGCCAAGCACAAAATGTTTTGCAGAGTTGCAATGTGATGATGCAACTTGAAAGTGTTTTCTAAGGATTGTTAGAGTAATTGCTGCTTAACCGCACCGCAGACTTTTTTTTTTGCTCCCCCCCTACATTCCATGACTTTGCAAGAAGATAAAGTTGAATGCTGGTCCAAAAGGAGCCTGGGAAATCATTTTTAGCTACATAGTAGTTGTGCAACAATATAACCAGCTCATGAGATGATACATCATATTAGGTTTTTTTGAATTATTTTGGGGAAAACTTTAAATCCTCCATTTCTTTTGTTGTTTTCACAAAGTAAAAAGTTTCACAAATCACCAACTGATTTTAAAAATCTAATCTAGTCGGTGTATCTTGTTCCATTTGGAGACTAGCAGTTATCACTAGCCAGTAATGGTAATACCCCTGCGTTTCAAAAATCGTTCGTACCTCGTTTTAATCCGTCTCTGTTTAAGGCTGACTTTCTGTTCAAATAAAAGTCTCCAATATAGACACAACAGCTTGTCAAGCTCCAAACAAACACCATTACATCTGGGGCTCATAATAATAGCTTCCCTGCCAGAATGCCTAGGTGGGCCCCATATGGGGAAAAGGAGGGCAGACCAGATGGGTCCCATATGGGTTTGTCCGCAGGTTCCACGGTGGCCCCACATGGGTTTGCCCATTTAGGGCCCATGGAGGGCCCACGTAGGCTGTGGCCCTACATTGGCAAACCCATGTGGGGCCACCGTGGAACCTGCGGACAAACCCATATGGGACCCATATGTCAGCCCTCTTTTCCCCCATATGGGGCCCATCTAGGCATGCTGGCAGGGTTGCATGTCTCATAATAGCAGCAACTCCATAACTCTTTGACAAGAAACATTTTGGCATTTAATGTTGCACGATCTAGTCCTAAGAGATCTTGTTTGTACTCAGACTCCCACAGCCTTGGAGAAACATTAAATCTTTCTACACTGTTGATCTATTAATTGGTTTGTTGGTTTCATCTTATCTGAGATTGGGTCATGGGGTAAATGGGTCAAGGTCCAGACATCCCACTACATCGGACACATAGGTCTACCCAAGGATCTCTGGGAAACCTCTAAGGAAGGCTTCCTGAACTCCCTAAATTAGTTGACAATTTTTTCATCACGACTAATCTGACGAAGCGATTCAGCCCTATATTTTGTCTGACTCGTAATCACACACAGGAGAAGTCTGGACTTTTTGAAGTGAGGATCGTTAAAGGGGCAGTATTATGTAGAATCTACTTTTTTGAGCTATACATTGTTTTATAAAGTTATTCTCTCATTAAAATTATACTTGGGGTGTTGCCTTGATTCTTTAATGCGTGTTTGAGAAATCCTTTAACTTCCTGTAGCAACCGTTCAGGTGTGTAAAACGTCTAGGTGGACCTAGCCCCGCCTTTGAGACGCAGCTCTTCCTCTGAGCTGCAGTTTCCAAGCTTGGGCACCTCCCCCACTTGTCTCCTTCAGACTAGCCAGCAGCAATTAGCAAAGACCTGGTGGAACTGCATATCTGTGGAGCTCATTATACGAGCTATGTATCAGTAAATGTTGGTAAAACGTTGTTAAAGGATTAATAGAGGAGCCTTGTTGTGATGACTTCCTGAAGGTGGAGTTTCAATAAGAGAGGAGTTTTTAAGAAACGGAAGCCCAATTTCACAGCATTAAATTACAAAATCTAATTTATTTTAAGTCATATTTGATATATACAACATTTTAGAGTGACTGCAGTGTCTTGATTGTGTTATAAAATATCACTATGTGCCTGCAAAATACATAATACTGCCCCTGTAATGGTCTTGGTAATGGATCCCCTATCGGTAGTTGAAAGACGTCACATCACTGAGAGCTAAATTTGAAGTGAAATGAAGATATGGTTTTAGTGTTGAAAGGTAACAACTAGTCAAACGTACTCTGTTTTAACTAACTTCAGCATTTTAAAAAACTCAAACAACAAATGTCTGTGTAACCTACATGCTAGGTTAACGGATATTAATGTATTCTTGGGTTCTGCATCTCTTGTAGTCACGATAAGGGTATGCATCTTTCCTGTGAAGACGAGTTTTCTTCAATTTCAATGAAAGTTGT
Source organism: Poecilia latipinna (assembly GCF_001443285.1). Lineage (NCBI taxonomy): Eukaryota > Metazoa > Chordata > Actinopteri > Cyprinodontiformes > Poeciliidae > Poecilia > Poecilia latipinna. Next base: position 34,811 of record NW_015115518.1, read on the forward strand.
TAAATTTGAAGTATTAAATCTTGTTTTAATATTGGCACAAGATTACATCAGGGGAATAAGGTTAAAGGTGGAACTTGGCTCACGTTGTATATTTTCAAAGTTGATGAGAATCTCACGGTGTCGGGTCATGTGGAGTTGAGCTCCTCATTGAGGCGCCACTCTGGTGAAGTGAGATTGAGTTTGGCGGCTCTGCAGCGGTAATCAGCTCTGACTGGCCTGAAATCTGAAGAACTTTCACTGACATGAAACACAGACGATGCTGCAAAAGAGTCCAGAGTGACCAACTGCTAACAGGAAGTCAAATACTGGCAATAGAGATTCGGCAAGAGAAGCACCAGGTGGCGGAAAACTTTTACAGAAATATAGAATCAGTGACGGCTGAATTTGAATGTGTTTACTGCTCAGAATGGTTCTCTAGTGTTCAGACTTCAGGCGACACTTGGACTTGAGGAGAATCATTAGCTAAAAATGCATTTCAAGTTCAATTGACTTTTAACTTCACACTGTGTTCAATGCTTAAAGCTGCAGTATGTAACTTTATAAAAAAATGTTTTTTACATATTTGTTGAAACTGTCACTATTTAGTGACATCATAGTACGAGAAAAATTATCTGTGAAAAAAATCAAGCTTCTCTGACTTCTCCCAGTGCTAACTAGACGCAACCAATCAGAGCCAGGAGGCGGGTCTTAATGCTGTCAATCATGACCATTTGCACACCGCTGTTCCAAACCCCAAAACTCCTCTTGATTTCTGCTATGATACAACTTCTCCCCATTAATAGAGCCTGTTATGAATGCTAAGGCTAGTTAGCATAGCGGATAATCGATCTTGTTTTTCCGCCATTTGCACATTTAGCAGCACATTCCCAGGGAGGATCAACAGCGTTAAGATCCTCCTCCTGGCTCTGATTGGTTTTTTGTTCAGGATCAGTAAACTTCAGATTTCTTCAGATGGGAATAGGTGGAGCAGATCAATCATTTCATAAAGTTACATATCGCAGCTTTAAGCCCCCTTTTGGCAGCTCAGACAGCCATGATGGCATTTTTAAGAAACTTGCAACAAAGTTAAGACCTGGAAAGTGACATCTAAAACGTTGACATTTTTGTTTCAATATTGCAAATCTTGTTTGCTTATTTTAACTTTTCTTTTGCATTTTTCTTTTGCTTTAGGGGAGAAAAAAAATGTAGTTTGAACCTCCACAACATCTTGTAATTGTTAGTTGCAGGCAGCCGAGCTTTTGTTTATTCAAAGCTGTTGGAGAGGTTATCTGCTGGCTGCGTTCAGTGTTTATATACAGAAAAGCAGACGGTGTGCAGAGTCATCCACTGAGTAAAGAAGTCTTTTTCACTCTGCAGCTCGAGTTACTGAGGAAGAGGCTGGCTCCGGCTTAAAACAACCAGATCAATTGTGATACGTCTGTGCTTGTGTAAAAATGTGTGCGTGTATGAGGGGGAAGGAGGGAGAGAAAGAGGTTTAGGGGCTCATAAACCTCTTGGGCAAGTGGTTCTGACCCAGGTGCAGATTACTGTGTTTGACCTCTGACCCATAGTGTGTGTGTGTGTGTGTGTGTGTGTGTGTGTTTGGTCATATGTGCGCAGGTGTCTGCTTGTAACCCCTCAGTCCAATATGTTGCAATAGTGTGTGTGTGTGTGTTGCCATAAGTGGCATAGGAGACAATAAACCCTGTTAGCGTTTCACCTCTCACCCTTTACTATTAAAGTGGAGGGAAAAAAGAGAAGGAAGGGGGGAAGGGAGAAACGAGGCAAGGTGAGTTAGTTTTAAACGTATAATAATAGTAGAGCTAAAAATATTTTACCTCTAGGACATTTTCACACTCTATCCTGTTGCATTTACTAGACTTGGTGTCCTGAATTGGGATTTTATGTGTCAAACACAAAGTAGTGCATAATTGTGAGGAAGAATGAAAAAGATGCACACGTTTCTAAAATTTGACAGAAAATATGGTTTTGAAGAACCCCATTTAGTTACGATTACATCTTTTAGGTTATGTTTCTCACAGCTTTGCAGATCTACACACTAATGGTTTCATGTTCAGAAGATAAGATGAGGGAAATTCAGAAATATTCAGACTTTAATAACATCCATGAGAATTATGTGAGTTTTGTTAGGAATTGGATGTCATTTAAGAAAAACTATTATATCCACAAATAAGCAAACATATTTAGTCATAAACAGACACCCGTAAGATGTTTACAAGTTAAACACTAATATAATACATGGGATATATATTAAATATTGCAATATTTTTGCTGCATTTTTTTGTAATCAGCATGGAGGTGCTGTTCATGGTCCTAGACATCATGATGAAGAAAAGCACAGTGTGTGTGTGGGGTTTGGCCTCAATACCCCTGCAGCAGGCAGTGTTGATTGTGGAATAGCATTGATTATATATGCGTAAAGTTTTGGTGTTTTAGTCAGAATATGCTAAAACTGGCATATTCTGCAACAATCCAGTCTTCTTTATTTTAAAATCTTTCTCTCTCTCCCCCTCCCCCCCCTTTAAATTCCTGATAACTCCAATAGAAAGCTTCCAACTTTTAAAACTCCCAGAATTTTGCTCAACTTTATCCATACTTTTTTCCAAAATGGCTTCCTTTTTTTTTTTTTTTTTTTTTCAGGCTTCCATGAAGGCCACATTTATGATGTGCTATGATAGCAGAATCACTACTGTTGCTCTCTTGATTGATGCTCTTCTCATCCTGCCTTCCCGTCGTGTCTTGGTGAATTGCGACGCTTCTTCTTCCCTTTTCAGACGATAAATTGAACGAGGTTTTTAAAGCGTTGGACATGGCTTTCAGACCCAGCGCTGCTTTGAAGTTCTCTGCTATAAAAACATCTTATCCATCTTTTGAGTTGGTCCATTACATAAATTCCTTAAAAGAACAAAATTTAACAAATCAAATGGAGATGTGAGCAGGGCGGGAAATGAGAGCGGACCAGAAATCAAGCAGATAGAGAAGGAGGAAGACGTTGGCTCCTTGTGACGCACGCGGTATGTTCGTTATCGCTTCCTGCACCCGCTCATCTCATCATGAATATCCCTGCACAAGCGTGACTCCATGTAGTTGGTAGGAGCCTGGCTCTCTCAGGAGCTGCAGCATGAGTCAGGAGGAAAAGTCCAACACTAATGTGGAAAAAAAGTCGGGAGGGGGGGGGCAAAAAAAAAAAAAACGCACACAAAAAAAAAAAACCCTTCTGCAGATGGTCTTCATAGTTTACATTTTGTCTTCCTCTTTCAAGAATGTGTGTGTGCCTCAAAGTTCTCACGCACACTGTATTAGGGGCCAGCTGGGTTTGGCCTGGGCTCTCTACACATGAGCCTGATTATGACTCAGTATTGCATTACTGACATTCCTCCATAGATCTTTTTTTCTCCACTCCTCTTTCTCTCCCCCCTCTTTGCAACTGTTTAGCTCTTCCTTGACCCTTCCAGTTTTGCCCCAAACGCGTGGCACGTTATCCGTTCGCCTCCGCATCCAATTAGTTCCCACTTCAAATTTTTCTTTTACCCTCTTTTTTTTTTCTTTTCTCGTGAATGTTCAAGCTGTCGGTGTGCATTACACATGTTTCTATGGCCCTAACACTTCTGCCCAGTATTTCACATGCAGCTGAGGAGGAGGAGGAGGAGGAGGAGGAAGATGACAGGAGGCAAAGGGAGGGGCTAGAAATTGAAACCGTCAAGCCCGCTCAAAGGAAATGTCAGAAGATGCAGAAGAATAAGGGATGAGTCTCTCCGTCCTGCGATTGGCTCGGTAGTTTGAGCTCGTCTGCATGTGTGCTTGAGGAGTGGTGGGCGTGTCTTAAAAAGAGGGGGGAGAGATGGTGTGGCGCCATCAGTAAAAGGAGCTGACGGAGATAGTTTTTTGGACACGGGGGGGGGGATCAGGTGGATGAAACACAACCCTGGAGATAAGAGAGTACGTGACAGGTAGCAGCTCCCTGGTTAAAGAAAAAAAAATCCCACTCTGGGTTAATTCACTAGGAGGAGGAGAAGGAGGAAAGGAGCGACTGCTCATACCGCTCCTCGCAGCTCAGTACGGGAACAACGGGCAGCCTCCTCCGTCTCTCCTTTACTTTCGTCCTTCTTCTGTCACTTCCTCTCCCTCTCTTTTCTCCCCCGCCCCCGTTACCTCTCCTGCATTCGCCTCGCCAATCTGTCCTTCCTTTCCTCTCTCTCTCTCTCCTCCCTCGCTCAGTCTCCCTCTCTCTCTCCCTTCCTGACTTCCTCCTCCCTCCCTCTGTGTCCCTCCGTGTCACTGGAGAGCGTCTCAGTGTGAAAATGCCATCCTGCTCTCCAGACTGTTGCCTCTTACAGGCTGTGGAGGTAAGGGACCTGTGTTGTGTGTGTGTGTGTGTGTGTGTGGGTGGGTGTGTGTTGAGTGTGTGTTTCTTCTCCAGTTTTCTGTTCTGAGGCTTGTGTCGGGCTTTCCAGAAGCAACCGAGTGTCAGTTTGGAAGCATGCTTTTTCTTTTTCTTTTCTTTTTCTTGGTTTAGTGTTTTTAAAAGTTTCCTCAAACAAAAACTCATGCGTCATACATTAACTTTTTTTTTTTCTTGTCGGGGGGCATGTGGGAAGAGAGGAGGCAGCCTTTGGGCTTTTGCAGAGGGCAGAAAAAGTGCAGTGACGTTGTTTCAGATTTCAGAGTGAGCCTTTGTGTCGCTGCTCTTGCTCCTGGTGATGTTTTGTGTTTTTATTTTTTTCCCAGGCAGTTTACGTTTTAAATCCTTTTGAGTTATTTTATTTCTTTTTAAACTTTGCAGAGCTTTCGTCCCGACTTCATTTTCCGCCCCCTCCCTCTCTCCTTCGCTCCCTCCCTCTCTCCTCCTCCTCCTGTCCAGCCCCCTTGGCCATCACCGGTTTTTCTGTCTTGTTTCATGTCATCTAAAGCAGCGGTTTTTTAGTTGCAGAAAAATATTTCTGCTTCGACGAGGGGCGAAAAACACACAAGCACGCACACTTATGAGGTTCTCCGGGCGTCGCGGCGTCATTTCTGTGGTTTGCAGACACTTTCTGATGTCAGTTCCCCCTCGGTGAGAGAGAGTCCTGTGCGAGGGTTATCTGTGCAGCAGCACACTCGAATGAGGGCAACATTACACCCGGTTTAAATGTCGCTTTGGGCACTGGGCTGGAATGGTTCAAAATGGCGCAACAATGGGAGGTTCTCCTGCTTTAAACCCGACCCGCTCGCAGCTCCAAGCGGTGACATTTTTAATGACAAAATTCAACACGTTACAAACTCACCGACTTATTTCAATCTCGAAGTGCGAGTGTGGGATTTTTTAAAAGAAGGATCTTCTTTTTTCTGTATTTTCTTTTGTGTAGACTTATCCGAAGGTGTCCGTTTCTTGCGTCTGGGATTTTTTTAATTTTTTTTTTTGCGGAGGTTCAGATGCGCATTTGTTGGTGTTGGACAAAGTTTGGTTGTGTTGTGAACAAAAAGGGCTGAACTGAAGGCGCAGGGGCAGGCCAGCCTTTCCTGGACGTCATCCTACTGGGTTTTTTTTTTTTTTTTTTAAAAGCCCACTTCATGTTCGAGTGACAGAATCATGTGAACACAGCCTTTTTTAAGGGTGGACCTGGTTATGGAGGTAAATTTAGACACTGCTGTTTAATTATTATTTTCTGCACATAATCTAATTCCTGGGAGCAACTCGGGACACACCGTGCACCACACTTTTTTTTATTTATTTTTTTCTTCTTTTTCTCTTCTCTCTCTTTCTCCTGCTTGTGGAAAACATGACCTCCACTGTTCTCGTGCTCATTTGTGCTGTGTGTCTCTTCAGATCGTGAAGGTTTGGAGCGAGGATGGCGCCGGCAAAGTGGTGGAGATTCCAGCCGACATGACGGCGAGAGACGTGTGTCAGCTGCTGGTCTACAAGAGCCACTGCGTGGACGACAATGCCTGGACGCTGGTGGAGCACCACCCCGTCCTCGGTCTCGGTAGGGGAACTCGTCCCGGTGTGGCTCTGATGCACCGAGGCGCCTACAGGGCAAATAGCAAATTTTTGCCTCTATAGAAGTCAAACTTTAATCCTTCTTTACATTTTGCATGGATTCAGATTATCGCGATCAGATTTAAAGCAATTTTCATTGTCGGGTATTGACGTCGGCTACTTTTATCGGACTTAATGGTGTACAAAAGCGCCGATACACGTAGTTAAAAGCATATAAACCAGATTAAACGGGAATAATTTTCCACTATAGCCGTGTTTATTTGCCTACAGCAGATCTTTTCTGTGCTTGTGGGTCTTTTGGTGCCTCTCCAGAGGTAGATGGACTCTATCTGGGGTGTGCCGAAGTTTAGCAGGGGCTTTAGTGGCGCAAAGGAGTGAAACCCTGAGATTTTAAATGAATGGATGTGTTGGAAACTCTGTATGTTATGTCTCCAAATAAATTCATATGTAACTATTTATAAAAAGACCATGTACTAGCCCCACCTGTAACCTAATCCTCAACCTCCAAGCTCATTAGACGTAGCATCACATGCTCCTCCTTTTGTTTTGTTTTGTTTTTTTTTTGTTTTTTTGTGTATTTTAGTGACTGTGCTGCATTGCAACTAGAGCTACACAATATGTTGAGTTGCAGTTGTGATCGCAGTGTCAGTGTGTACAATATCACACTTTGAAAGGACTGCTCGGCTGCAGTATTTGACGGCAGAATAGGATTTCAGGTGCTTCTCTCCGATGATAAAATTGACATCTTGGATGTTTTGGGTTTTTTTCTTCCACCTGATCTGCATCTTTGTGATCAAGATCACAAAGCCGAAGGAGATTGCTTGTCATATTTTAAAGATGTTAAAGAGGGTAGTTGGAAAAATGGCCTATTTGCTTTAAGTGTCTTACCAAGTGTTTTTGACTAAGCTTCTAGTTCAAATATCTTTATGCATTAAAATAAACCAAAACTAACTGACAAGTAACTTTTCAGCAAGATATTGGAGCCAGATTTAAGTGAATAATGTTGATGAAAAAGTACTATTTTACTTATAAAAAGACATTTTTCCCATCTAAGTGAAATAATCTGCCAGCAAAATAAGCACTTTTATCAATATCAAGGAATTATTGACTTAAAACAAGCTCCTTATATCTTACTGAAAAGTTACTTGTAAGTTAGTTTTGTCTTATTTCAAGTGTACTAATATATTTCCATTAGAAACAGACAAAAAATATTTGCCAAGATTTGTTTTTGCAGAGTGGGTGTCTCTAGAAAACAGTTTCCTTTCTAAAAGCTTGTTGCAGCTTTTGCTCCGTCTCCGGCGTCATTTCTAAACGTCTTGCTAAAACTGAAAATGGCTAACTGAGTAAGAGAGGTTATGGCGGTTTGTCTGTGCATTTCAACCTTAAACCCTTGAAGTTGCAGATTGCAGTGTGGATGTGCATAATAAGCTTGTTTGGGCAGGGCGTTGAAGCCGGTGCTCCCTAGCATGGGCTGAACGCGCGTACGCCTGCATCTCCTGACGAGGGAGGTGTGGCAGTTGCAGGATTATCCGTTTTCCATGTTCTACTTACAATCCCTGCACCCTCCCAAAATAATTTACTCAAGGGGGGCTGGAAAGGGGAAAAGGAGAGAAGAAAGAGCTGCTTTTCCTCCTCACTTTTTTTGCTGGGTCTCCCTTTGAAGCTTTATTAATTTCTTTTTTTTTTCTTCTTTTTTTTCTTAACTGAATCTTTCTTTGTCCTCTTACCAGCATCGTATTTATAGAGTCAAAGAATCGCTTTGTGTGTTTTCCTGCTTGAGCTGTGTTTCTGGAAAAAAAAAAAAGTACACTGAAGAGATGGAATGTGAGTTGCAGAGAGCGAGGAAGAGGGGGGCGAAGAACGAAAGAGAGAGAGATGAAGAAAAAGCAGGAGACAGAAAGAAAGAGGAGGTGTTTAGGAGGTGTAGGGGGGGACAGGATTTGGACGGGGCGAGAGGCCTGGACTTAAAGCGTCATACCAGAACCTCGACGGGCCAATGGCGGCTCACCGTCGGACGAGCCCCTAGCTGTCCCGGCCAATCAATCTCCCGTTAACCTTGCACAGGAAATTCCCCTGCTTGTAGCCAGCACGCCTGTGAACGCGCACACAACCGGAGTCCAGACATTTCCACCCCTGTCGCGCAGCCACAGAGCTGTTTTTAGCACAAACGGCGACCACATTTTCACAAAACAAAAAGTAAAATAAAACCTTAGTTTTATTAAAGCTTGAGTGATTTCAACATGATTTTAAAAAAATGAGCTGTAGGATAATGGTGTAACCTTTAACCGTCATTGTTCAGGAATAGTCGTAGACAGACGGAGGAAAGGAGAGCAGTGAGTGGGCAGGTCAGGCTCTTAATGTGTGCTTGTGTATTTGTGGCTTGTACTTTGCTTATGGCTTTGCTGCTCTCAGCAATCAGCCTAAATACATGACATCATCCTTTCTGCAAGGCCCCCCTCATCCTCACTTCCTCCTCCTCCTCCATCTCACACCACTTCTCCTCTCCACCTTCACCTCCTCCCCGCCTGCCTCACAGTGCCTCTGCTTTTTTTCACAGCCCCTCCTCATTCAACATCTCAGAACCCCCTCTCACTCCCTCCCTCCTCCTCCTTCTTCACTCGTCTCATAGTAACAGGCGATTTTTCTTGCTGTGTCATTGTATGCAAGAGTTGAACTGGGAATGTGATGATAAATATAGAGGCAAAGCACCCCTGCTGGTGGCGTGAATGGAGGAAAAAAAGGACAGTTAATCTGAACACTGGTGCTCTGGGACTGGTGTGGCTAAGTCAGGTTAGCATTTCTGACTGGGTTTTACTCTATGGTGGGTTGTTGCGAATGGGTGTGCCTGCTTGAAGAATAGAGGGGATGTCAACACATGTTCTGTCGAAATTTGACACATTTTTGTAATGTGTTCAAAATCGGCCTTAGTTGATAAATTTTTGGGTTAAAACGCTACATCTCTGATGAAATTACAGTGTGACATCAGGAGTGAAACTAAATTGCCTTGCACAAATATTAGTAGGCTTTGAATATTTTCCCATGTTGTTATAATACAACTACACAATGTTGCACATTTTAGTAAAGGTTTAGTCAAATGTGTTTTTCTCACAACTTTTGTCACAATTTCAGTAATGAGTGATAATTTTAGTTTTAGGCCCTGAAACTAACAGTATTTTCGGATGTTGACTGGGAAGACGCCCTCAGCCAGCTGTAGTTGTCATGCCAGGCCGCTAGATGGCGCTGTGACTGTAGCATGCGCTCTTGAGCTTTAGCTTCCACCTCACTAGCTTCCACCATCTCTGTCTGGTGGAAGCTATGGAGGAAGTGCTCATTTAGCACATATATTTCTCATCAGAAATTGCGCTAAACTGAACAGGTATAAGTAGTATAACACTGTATAAAGTTGTCCGCCGTTATTTTTGTTGCTATCAGACCCTGAATGTACAGACTAAACCCTGCAGCCGTGCGATCTACGCATGTGTGCTCTCTGTCGCAACCTCCGCGGGGGTTGTGACAGAAACCATAGACATAATATAAGGATAGACGCCTCATGGACCGCTCTCGCCTATTGTCGTTGACGAGATTTGGGGCGGCCATCTTG
>NW_015115518.1:48305-67964 GCF_001443285.1 Poecilia latipinna
TCCAAGATGGCCGCCCCAAATCTCGTCAACGACAATAGGCGAGAGCGGTCCATGAGGCGTCTACTCTTATATTATGTCTATGACAGAAACGAGCGGCTGGATGGCAACAAAAATATGTTTCGGCTTAACTGAAGAGCGGTTCCATGTAAACAGGGCCTTAGTCAAGAACTCCTCGATTAAATTGATTGTAAATTTACCCAAGAGGCACGCTTTTTACGACCTCTTGGGTCTTTATGGAAAATAATTTCTTGAAACCTTGCTGAAATATTTTCTCGAGGGTGGAAGAAATAAAAGTTAATTTTACAATACCCAGAGGCACAAATTAATTGCTATTTTTCATTGCTTGTTATATAATGCAACTTTAATTACTTTTACCTTTTTTCCCAATTCTAAAATGGCCAAAACCTGGGGTGTGTATTTAAGCACAGTGCACACATGATTCATCAAATTAACAATGGTGGAAGCAGTGCCAATAGTGCAATCTCAGCCTTCCAAGTTCACATGTATCATTTCAAAATGAAATTATCATAAAATGCACTATTGGAATATTAACATTGTTACAGCAAGTGTCTCTTCTGCTATCATACAATATAATCATTTCACTTCTTTCCATTCTCATTGGCTTTCAAACCTTTCCCTCCTTCCCACTTGACTAAAACTTGTAATTATATTTAATCTCCCTGGAACATTTTTGCTGCATTTTTATTAGTTGACAAAAAATGTCAAACAGTTTCATCTCAGCATTAGTCATTCTGGCTTTTTTGTTCAGTTCTTGGCAAAAACTGCCAAAGCCCTTTCGGCGATTAAATTAACACAATAACCATTAGCATTTGTGTGTTTTCCTGGGATTTTATATGATAGACCAAACAAAATGTGCCTGATTGTGAAGTGGGAGGGAAATTGATATATGGTTTTTAAATGAACATTTTAAGTTAATGTAGGGGTAAATTTGCTGAAGAAGAGATGCCAATAGACGAATAGAGGACACGGCAAATATGTGCAAGGTGTTCTGGCTAGATGGGGCCAAAATTAAACCTCCTGCTCCAATAACAGAATTGGCACTGCTTATAACTAAATACATATCTGGAACAAACTTACGGAAAATTGTGAAACAGTCGAAACACTGAGTTCCTTTTGGATTAAAAACCCACCTGCTTAGAGGTGCTTTTGTACCACAATAAATGAAACGCTAACCAACATTTTGATGTGTGATGACGACACTTGGAAACATTTTATATTTCAATAGTTGATTTTTGTGTTTTTATGATGTGAAGCACGTTGAACTGCCTTGTTGCTAAAATGCGCTATGCGAATAAAATTTGATTTGATTTCAATATAACGGCGCCAAACGGGGCAACATTATTTCCATCTACATATCTGACTAAAACGTTCCACATAATTCAACGTTTGAAGTTATAAGACCATATGAGTGTCGCTGCTACACGTGAAATAGATTTCAAAGACGAGGTTTTCCTCACCGATGCGTGACGCGGTGCTAACTCTGCCCATCTCTTGTTCTCACAGAGAGGTGTGTGGAGGACCACGAGCTGGTGGTTCAGGTGCAGGCCTCCATGAGCAGCGACAGCAAATTCCTCTTCAGGAAGAACTATGCCAAATATGAATTCTTCAGGAACCCACTCGTGAGTTTCTCGCATCCCTGATTTGACCTCTCTGTGACTGCTTGCTCTTAGCACGCAGCTCCTTTCTCACAAACACACACACACAGACAGCAGAGTCCCTCTAGTTATTATTTTTCCCCCCTTGGTAGTTTTGGGTACACACAGCTAAGGGATAATTATTTTGTTTTCACCTTAAATATAATAAGACGATCACGTTTTCACATTTTGTTTTTTCCTTGACTCAGTCTAGAGGAGCTGAATCTGCTCTGTGATCCTGTGTTTCAGCACACGCTGCTGCTATCATGTTACAAGCGCATTGATGACGATAAATCAATGCTCACATGTTTGGTGTAATGTTTCACCATCTTTAGGTCAGTATGTCAGGAGGCAAACAGTTAACTAGCAGTAAACATTTAGCCATCGTTTAGACACTGAGCTGGGGCAAAGATTCCCTCATGCTGCCCACAGACGGAGCATTTCTGTGGTTTATCCACTGCTGTGAAGATCCACATTAATCTTCTTTTACTTACTGTGAAAGTTCTGCTTTAAATTTGAAATGCTAATAATGTGACTTTTTTCATCTAAAGAGGAATAAATTTTTTGTTATTTTACTTAAAGCACTTATCAAGTTTTTATTCAACTTTTTAAAATGTATTAAACAATGAAGTCACTTAAAATATTTGGGATTGAATATTCAGGAAAGAAACAAAAGGGACGATATTTCTTAAACAAAACTTTCATTTTATGACTTAATTTGCTGCAATTCAACTTGGAGACAGAGCTAACTCAGTTTAATTTGACAAATCAAATTCATTTCATAATAAAATATATTAGAACAGCCAGGATGGGTTAGATTAATGGGATTTATTGATTATACAGATCTGGCTGGTTGTGTTTGGGAAATGGAACAAAGTTTTTAAGGAGGTTAACTTATGACTAAGATTGGGACTAGTTCTATTTTCTGGATTTTTTTTCCCACAATAAATACATTTTCATTACAGGTAAAGGCCATTTACCATCATTTGAAACCAGTCTCAAATGAAACCAGGCTGTATTTTTGTTGGGGTTTTTTGCATTTACTCATGCAATCTTTGTCTGATCCTAACACCATTTTGATCTGAAACATTTAATTGGGATGAAAAAAAAATTGCAAGTAAGCAAATATTTGGCCATTATCTGCAAATATAAGAAAAAAATAAGTAGCTATTGCAAATGTTTAGCTGGAAGCTTGGGAATATTAACAACACAGTGACTCTGAAACATGTTAGGTTCTCACTGGGTTTTTCTCCTGATGAACAAAACTACTCAACATATTAAAAGTAACTCTTTTAATATGTTGAGTATTAAAAGAGTTCATTTAGGAGGTAAGCTGGGTGGATATTTGCTGTAAAGAAGCAAAAGAATCAGAGTTATTGAATAAGATCCAGTAAATCAAAGCTGCACAGTGTTTGTTTGTTAGCTAGCGATGCAGCCTGAAATCATTAAAAAATGAGGAGAAACTTTAATAAGCTGGATAATGCCTGTTTGCACCTTTGCAAAATGATTTTCAAACTTTGTTTTTATATTTTTTGTTAGCTCGAGTATCGCAGCAGCTTGATATGCGGTCCTTTATGTCTCAGTAACCCGGTGCCAGCCAGCCAGGCCGTGTTAGCTGCCCTGCATGGCATCTGGTGATGCGAACTCAGCTGGGGGCTCTCTGCAGCTGTATAGAATGACATTACTGCCGGGATGATTTAGGTGTGTGTCAGAGCCAGCAGGTGATCTCAGCCCTGTGGTAATGAGCCCAGTAAAACAGCAGAGTGCTGGCTGCAGCCTGTCAATCACGCTAAGAGTGGCGCTGCTGGCTAAAGGGGATTACATCAGCGGGTGAGATCATACTGCATCTACTGCAAGGCTGGAGTGCCCTCTTTCACTTCCCACCACTTAGCGTTTGAGCCCTCATACCCATTACACACACACACACACACACACACACACACACACACACACACACACACACACTCGCATAGATCTATTCTGTAAAAAGAGATGCTGTCCTCTCTTAGCTCTTGCATGCTCTAAGTGGTTTCAGGTGACTGTGTCTTTCTTTGTCCCTTTCTATGACAGCCATTGTCAGCGTGTTGGTTTGTGTGCTTCTTTCCCATCCAGAACTTTTTTCCAGAGCATATGGTGGCTTTGTGTCATGAGTCTGACTGTTCGATCCCTCAGTCACAGCTCTTACAGGTGAGAAAGCTACCTGCTAAAAAGTTAAAAACTAATTTAACGTCCTAAAGATTCTCTGTAAATATCACTTGCATCTCATTGGATGCACAGATTGCTTTGCAAAAGTATTCGTAAGTTTTGAATGATTCTCCTTTTGCCACGTTTCAATCCCTAACTCTAAAGAAATGTATGTTATCTGTGGTTTTAAGTGTCAGACCAGCACAAGGAAATGCATATTTGTGAAGAAGTGGCCAATTTATGAACAAAAGTGATGCGTGTCTTTAAACGCTGTAAGAATCTGAAAAGTGTTTCACACATTTGTATTTGTGTTGCAAATGGCTGAAGCTCAAATTTGATAAAAAGCATCTGTGAGCATCTAATTTGAAGTCTTTCCATAAATTCGAAATTGAAATTAGGCCTGGACTTTGATTAGGCCATTTTATCAGACTGCAAAAACACAAAATTTAACAAAGTAATTCTGGTCAGGTTTCTAGTTCAAATATCTGAGTACACTTGAAATAAGACAAAACTAAATTACAAGTAACTATTCAGCAAGATGTAAGAGCTTGTTTTAGATCAATAATTCCTTAATACTGATGAAAAAGTTCTAAATATAAGTGAAATAATCTGCCTACCTAACTTATACCTAACTTGTAATGTGAGAAAAATGTCTTCTACAAGAAACCAGACCAAAAATACTTGGTACGATTTTGGGCTTTTGCGGTGCAAAAATATGCAAGCATACGATTAAATACGATTTGATCTCTGGATTTGTACTTGGGGTTGTTGACATTTGCCCCCAGTTTCAAGTCTTTTGCAGTTTCTAAATTTTAGTGCAAATATCTTGGCAAGGCTTGTAAAAAAATGTTCCTAAGTGAAACAATCTGCCAGTGGACCAAGTACTTTTTCATCAATATTAAGAAATGATTGATTTTAAACAAGCTACTACGTCTTGCTGAAAAGCCACTTGTAAGTTAGTTCTGTCTTATTTCAAGATAAAATTGAAAAGTTAAATTTTCATGTTAAATTTCATGGCTGGAAGCAAACACAACTTGTAACAAATTAGTTTCAACAAAAGCTTTCTTGTTGCCGCTCCTCCATTAAAGCCAGATTTGAGGAGTGCACAGCGAATGGACTGACTGTCGATGGAATCTCTCATGTAAAATATGAAAAGAGGAATAAACATATTTGAAAGACTGTAAACGAGAAAGTTAAATCCTAACAGCAAACCAGACAAAAGGCATTTCAAGCTAAAAACCTGTGGAAATGAATGTCACAATTATAGCAAAATTACTTCTGCTGTAGATCAGCAACACAAAAAGAGTATCAAGCTTGATGGGCATAGCTTTATGTTCTGCAAGTTGAAAAGTAAAATAAAAGTATAATGCATTGAGACAAAAATGGACAGGAGCGTTTTTGATTCTTTTTCTTCATTTAATCATGTACGTAGTCCATCCATACCGTTCTTGTTTGATGTAATTTTGCTTTTAATGTTTTATTTCTAGAATTTTCTGAACTCCAGCAGCTGTCCTGAGATCCAGGGCTACCTGTATGTGAAGGAGCCAGGAAGAAAGTCCTGGAAGAAGCTCTACATGTTCCTGCGACGCTCAGGCCTTTACTACTCAACTAAAGGAACATCCAAGGTGAGAAATATGTTGTTGTTGTTTTTTTTTGGGTTTTTTTAATCCTCAACTAATAAGATGGTGTACCAACTTTTTTTTTTTCCATTTATAATCTATAATCTGTTTTCTTTCTGCCCACAGGAACCCAGACATCTGCAGCTTCTCTCAGATCTGGAGGACAGTAACATTTACACCATCATCACTGGGAGGAAGCTTCACAACGCCCCTGCAGACTTCCAGTTCTGCATTAAGGTACAACCTGCGTGTTTCCTGTCATCCTAAGCGATTTCTCCCTGAGAGAACAGAGATTTGTGTCGTCTGGTTTAGCGATCTGAGCCATTTCTTCATCACTGAGACGTCCCAGTTTAGGGGCCAACTTGTGGCCTTTA
This sequence comes from Poecilia latipinna, assembly GCF_001443285.1. Taxonomy (NCBI): domain Eukaryota; kingdom Metazoa; phylum Chordata; class Actinopteri; order Cyprinodontiformes; family Poeciliidae; genus Poecilia; species Poecilia latipinna. The sequence goes on from NW_015115518.1 coordinate 54,138, forward strand.
ATGCCACCTCTTCATAATAAGAGACTCTGCTCCCTCTTTGCTCGCAGGGTATCATGTGTGTATCTGTGTCAGAGGACACGAGGGTTAACGCCGCCCACCAGGGGGTTAAACACAGTCTCTGCTCCACGCGTTATCTGTGGTGGGTCACCTGCTGATCTGGGATAAGCCTAGTGGGATAAGCTCTGGATGGTAGAGCAAGTCGCCCCCCTCTAAACCTTTCAGCTCTCTTTTTACACTTGATGGGGGCTGGGGGATGCAAAGGTTGCATTAAAAGAGGAAATATTTCCATTTTTTCACCATTTGACTGAGTTTTTTTTGGTCATGGATAATGAAAAGCTATGAAAAGGCTGATGATGTGTAAATAAATACATCTTCAATCACAGTATAACACTTTGTAACCAAAATTCAGTGCAAGTACATTTATTTAGTTTGGACAAAAACTCAATTTTAAGTAATAGTTTTGTGCATTTCCCAAGTATCACCAAAGTGGCATGTTTTGTCACCAATAGATAATAAAAACAAAACACAAAAAGCAAAAGAAAACAATCCTGTTTGGTGGCTGTGTGTGTGTGGTTGGAAGATCTTGTTTCATTGGAAGCTTGGCCTGTCACAGTAACATTTACTGGACGATAAATTGTCCCAGTAATTATTGAGATAAACGATAATGTTGTTTTGAGGCCATTTTCAATTCATTTAATGATGATAACGGCAAAATAATGCAAGTTTGCTCTGTCTTCCAGATGCTGGATCTGGAAGACATCTTAAATGTCCAAAATAAAACGCAACAACCAAACGGAAATAAAAATCCCACACAATTGAAACCATAAATAAAAATAGACCATGAAGTCTCTGTAAACAAAATTACCCTTCCAAAAATATCCTTCATCAGAAAGAAAATGATCAGGCTCCTTTTAATTTATCCTGTGAACAACTGGGACAGGCTTATTAGAAGCTCATTTTGTTTTCAAAAGCCAAAATTTTCTGGTTGGGGGGGAAAAAAAATCCACAGAAACTCTCTGAAGTCCATTTTTCAGGTGATAAAGATGGACGATTTTCACCAACACCAACCACTAAATCCAACATGGTGGCCATGCATTTAAAAGAGCGATGCGACCTGCAGCAGTGCATGTTTTAGGCTGGATGAACATGCAGCGTTCACATTATTGGTTGATTTATGACAATTGACTTGTTTTACCTTTTAAATAATTGAAACCAGCTAAGATAAAACCAACAAGGTCTGAAACTAACAAGTTCAAACATGCACAAAACATAAAGTATCCTCTTTAATGAGCAGTTAATTTCACTGGTCATTTTTCAGGACTCGTTAAATATTGGTAATAAAACTATCAGTTGTTTAATCTGTGTTTTTTAAAGATACTGTGGGAAGCTTTTGAATTTTCCAGACTGATATATTTCATAACAGCTGCTGTCAAAATCCCTGTTCCCTCTGAAAACACGTTGTTCAAATCGAGATCATTAAAGCGCGACCCCGGTGTTATGAAACATAACAGTTTGAATACTTTTGTGAGCCGTGGAATCGGGGCTCGGCCGTGTTTGTGTTCCCAATGTGTTTCTCATTAATTTCAAACCCCGCTGTGTCCTCTGCTTGGTTGACAGCCCAATAAAGCCAGGAGTGACTGTAAGGAGCTCAAGATGTTGTGCGCCGAGGACGAACAGAGCAGGACGTGCTGGATGACCGCCTTCCGACTGCTCAAAGTAACGACGACTCTTTTATTTGTTTTGGACTCGAGTCCGCGGCTCTAACAGCTGACTCCGTCTCCTCTGCCATCTCCACAGTACGGGATTGTCCTGTACCAGAACTACAATGTGCCCCTGCAGAGGAAGGCTAACAACTCATCTTTCTCTGGGCCCGTGGTGAGCATCTCCTCTCTGCCGCCGCCGTCGTCCCATCACCGCCCAGCTGTCACGTTTCCCTGCTTAGCAAGAACCAGTTCACTGTGATCTTGGAAAAACAAAACCCTGGGCCACCGGAGCGAGTTGAGACATTTCTGGCCAAACATTTTGACACGTTGTGCTTGAGGGGCAGAGGAGTGAAGGCGTTAAGGAAACGTTTATTAAAATGTCACACAGTTTCTTCACTGAATTCAAAAAATATTGGCAGAGTTAGAAATGGAAATGAAAATAGAAATTTATTGTTTTGCAAAGAGGAAATTCAGGTGGAGCAACAGATATGGTTTTTAAACGATGTATAAAAAACAAGATTAACAATAATAATATTATACTTTACAAATAAGCTGATGAATTGAACTATTTTGTATCTTTTTGTTAGATAAGCCTGATGTGTCAAGTCAAAATTCACAAATAAAATAATAATAATATACTGTCCAAGGTTATAACAAAAACTGCTGTGCAGTTATTAGAAAGGGATTCTGCAGAAAACAGAAGTGCACCAACAGTGGAAATTGGTTAACAAAAATAAAAAGTTGTTCAAAAATTGTACAAAAATTTGTTTCTGATGGGAAATGAGACAAAAACCTATAAAAAGTATTGATTTAATGCAAAAGGTGCATCAGGAAGACGTTTGAAATATACAAAATAAATAAACAAAATAAAAACGGAAACAATGAATAAAATCAATGATTAAGTCTCTGTAAACAAAATTGTCCCTCAAAAACAAGATCAAAGCACCAGACTGAACTTTTATCATCCAGTTGTTTTAGTAGAAAGAGGAAAAACAATAAATTATGCGAACTGGAAATTATTGAGCTTGTTTTAATTTATTGTGTGATTAATTGATATATTGCTTATTACGACAAACATACTAGCAGTTTTTTACATGAAAACCCTATAAAAGTTTTAAAAAAAAGTCTGCAATTTAGTTTGATTCAGAGTTTCTAGAGCTTTATTTTGTCGGCACAAAATATAATTGAAACATATTTCATGTTGTCAGGAAAAAGCATTAGTTTCAGAATTAAATTTTTGTTCTTTTTCATAAAAAAAGAGGTATTTATTTGTTAGAAAAGCCTTTTCTCTCTGAGGTTCAAAGGGAACGTGGACGATTTAAGCCGTACGGTCAGAAATCCGGGCTTTTGCTTCTCTTCAGAGGAGCATTTGTGGATTGACTAAAGTGGGTCTGTGTGCAGACAGGATTTGTCATGCTTCAGTGACTGCGTCTGGCTTGTTTGACCTCTGACCCTTTTTTTTTTACGCGCGCCCCCCCACCCCCCACTCCAATCGCTACAACTCAACCCTGTTTCTCGTGTGTCCCTCCCCCCACGCCCTCCGCCTCTCTCCGCCTTTCCTCCCGACAGCGGAGCGTATCCGAGAACTCGCTGGTTGCCATGGACTTCTCGGGAAGAACCGGCCGCGTCATTGACAATCCCATCGAGGCCCAGAGCGCCGCCCTGGAGGAGGGACAAACTTGGAGGGTAAGCAGGTTTATAACCTAGAAAACGACAAAAGCCTGACATCTTCTAATTTTGCCTTAAGGTCAGTGTCTTGGGTTTACTCGTCGCGTCTTGTCTGGTATTCCTCCTCGCTCTCCTGAGGATTTCTTTGACACAGACAGGACTTTTTGTTCCGACAGTGATTAATATCGCTCTGCCTCAGTAATTCCTACACTTTGACTTTCTACACCAGGTAGTGCCTAGTCAGCCTTGGAGGAAAAGAAATACGTTTACATTGGTAGCATGATCAGAGCCAAATAAAACGACACTTGATGCATTTCTTATGAAATCCTGGATTTAAATGTTTGTTTCTAAAAATGTTCATCTGCAGGTTAAAATGAACATATGTAGTTGAAAGAAAATAAACATATATAATCTACCACTTCTCTCAAATTTCAATTTGCTGTAACATTCATATATCATTTAAATCTGCTCCGTTTGGTTATAAACTTTAAAACTAGAGATGCATCGTTATCGGTCCTGATAATGGAAAAAATTATAGATCTGGTATCTATGACAGATCTATTCACTCTAACTCTATGCTTTGTTCTCATCATGTTTTATTTATTTTACATTATAGTTAGAACTCCTCATTGCTCTTTCTGAACCATTTGAAAGGAGGTTTGTTGCAGGTTATTTTTGTCAGTTTCAGTTTCTTTACTATTTATTTCACATTGGCTATTAAGCCCCTGGTTGTACTGAACTGAACAGATAAAAGTTGTTTGTGAAGTTATTGTTGTATTTAAGTGGAGAGTTATCTAATAAGTTTGTAATAAGGTACATTTATGTCTGGGTTTATAAAAAGAAAAGTTTTGCATTAACTCAGCTCTGTTTTTCGGTATCGGCCGATACTGAACTTCAGATGTCTGTATCGGAGAGTCCAGTTTATTAGATAATGTATATGTAAAAACCCAAAGACTAATTCCTCCTTTAGTTACGTACTTAATGTGATCTGATTTTTCTTCTTACTTTCAGAAAAGAACCCACCGTATGAATGTCCTGGGCAGCCCCAGCCCCCTGCACCCATCCTCTATGAACACAGGTACTCCCACTGAAACCACTAACACCAGTCTGCCTGACGGCCTTCCTCCACCACCCTTTACAGTCACACACATTTCTGTTTCTCCTCCCAGTCATCCACAGGACACAGGTGTGGTTCCACGGTCGTATTATGAGAGAGGAAGCCCACAAAATGATTATACAACAAGGCCAAGTAGATGGGTGAGTTCACAGACGTTTTATGAAATTTACCAAAAAGGGGACAAAAAAATAAGCAAAGAAATATTTTATTTTCCCACTGCTGTCATGAAAAGCATTGAAGACTCTTAGACTTGGCAGCATCACTTTTGACAAAAACAAAACAAAAACAAACGGTTTTTTCATCAAGCATTTCTCAGTGTCTAAATCCTATTTTACTTAAAACTTAAGTATCTGTCAGCTTTTATTTTTTCTTTTGTCCACTTTCCTGTCAGGTTGTTCCTGCTGCGGGACAGTCAGAGTAATCCCAAGGCATTCGTGCTCACCTTGTGCCACCACCAGAAGATCAAGCACTTCCAGATCCTACCGGTCAGTGAAGCAGAGCAACAAACTCTTGATAAAAAATGCAGCATAGCTGCTCGTATATGTCCGCCAGGTGTTTTATATTGTTGCAAATCAATTAAATTACAGAAGATGAAAAAGAATTCAGGTTGTAGAAAAAAAAAAACAGGATTTCAAAAAAAAAAATTATTACTTTATTATTTAACGTTTTTCCCCGTTTTAACTCTTCTTACTGCATAAGCTGATAATAGATATCCAATTTTGACACACTGGTTTTGGCATTAGTATGAGTCGGTTTTTCAGCGTTACCAAAATTGACACACATTCTTTCGCTTCACACGAGTCACATGACCAACAACAGGACGTTACCACTGGCGCAAACCACGAAGAAGATGACAACAGGAAGTAGTTGGAGGATGATATTTTTTAACGACTTATTGCGTGAACAAACTTATTCACGTAATTTTAATTGTATATCTTTTTCAATTGAACAACAGCAGTTGTGAAATTGTGTTTCTTTGTCATTAGTGGAATATTGACAGAGTTTCAGGCACATTTGTAACGGAAACGCAGCTTTAGGTGCAACATTTAAATGAGCAACCCGATGGCATAAAAAAAGAACAGATCTGACCAACTGGTAACCAATTAGGATTGATGAAGTCTTAAAATGTCTCCACCACTTCTAATCATGACCATTTTTTTCTGCTGTATTAGCTAAAGTACCTAAGTAGTTGTAATAGTTGTTTTAAAATATATAATCTCATATTGTTTTTTGTTTTTTAGTCTAGAGTAAAGATTTGACCTAAAAAAACAACAAACAAACATTCATGAGAAAGATTCAAACTCCTTTTCCTCAAGCTAAAAAAAGTTTTTGGTTTTTATCATTTCAAAAATAAATTTTAAAGACGTTCACATTCTAAGTTTGTTGCTTGCATGAATAAACAGCTCAAAGCTCCGGCAGGTGGAGACATTTTAATCTGACATGCGGTGGCTGTGCTCCTGCCCTGCAGGTGGAGGAGGACGGCCAGGTTTTCTTCAGCCTCGACGACGGCGCCACCAAGTTCACGGACCTGATCCACCTGGTGGAGTTCTACCAGCTCAACAGAGGAGTGCTGCCCTGCAAGCTCAAACACCCCTGCACCGCTGTGGCCTTGTGACACTTCACCCACCTGACACAGCTCTCCCCCCACTTTTTTTGCACATCAGAAGATTTCCCCCCATTGCCTGCTCCCTCACCGACTAGGCGGGGTTGAGGAGAAAGAGAGAGAGAGAGAAAGCAGAAGGCCACGGGGCTTTTGGGAGCGCACTCGGCTCCGGCACCTGGTTTGTGGTGTTTTTCTCCGCCTTACCGCCGTTCGGACTGTGGCGTCACGGCGATAGATAGATAGCTTTGTCTGGCTCCAGCGACGTTAATTTTTTTTATTTGTTTTCCCTGGAGGGTCCGGTAGGTTCGTCAAACGCCAAAAAAAGTTGTGAAAACGCAAGACCACTAAAGCGACACGTTTTACAGCAGGAGTGTTTGAGGGTCTTTCGAATGGATCTCCCTCCCAAACCCCCTTCTCCTCCCCTCCAGGCCGGATAAGCTGTGGCGCCCGCAGGGAGCGCCACCCTCTGACTTCCTCACTGATTATCAGGGATGGACGGGAACCTCGCTGGCTCTGACTGAAATCGGATCCAGGAGTTTCTCAACCTGTGCAGTCCAGTCTGGATAAGCTGACACCCCCGTCCCTCTCTCCTCATCACATTAGCGGGTTGGAAGTGACGTATCCACAAACCCCCCTCCAACTCCACACACTTTGGTGCAACCCCCAATCCTGTCGCCTCCACAGAAGCTCAAACAGTTGGAACAGACTGATGGACGGACGGAGGGAAGAAGCGGCCGAAGGCGAAGACGAGAAGAGCAGCGGCGATGGCGAGGGTTTGCTTAAAAGAAAAAAAAGACAGAGGAATGTTTAATCAGGAAGGCCGTAACAAGCCTCTCTTGTAGAGTTAATTACTTGATGTCATTTAATGCTGTTTTTTATTCATGTCAATTCAATGCAGAACTAGTTTTGCACTCCTGGGCGGACAGGCAGCAGCTCTCTGGCTAAAGCGAAGCCGCCTCCTTTTTCTCCTCCGCTCTGTTTCTGCAAAAGGGGCGCGCATGTGAATCTCCGCCCGCGGCGGACGGTGGCGGCGGCAGCGTGTGAGGCGGAGATCCAGCTGATTATGCAGCTCCCATCAGAGAGGTTTAGGAGCGTCTAAAAACCTCTGGTGTGGCTCGCATCATCATCACCATCATCATCATCATCATCAACACCACCGCAATTTAATGAATGTGCTCCTGAACCAGCTGCAGCTCCTCAAGACTCTGAGGAAGAGGAGGAGGAATACTAATTTTATAGACTTCTGAAAAGTGTCCCGCCCCCCAAACTTCTACCGTTTCTTTGTTGTTGTTGTTGTTTTGTTTTTTTTTTTTTAATCAAAAGGGTTATATTTGTCGGTGAATCTGTTTCGGAATGTTTTCCTGAGTCTAATCCGAGTTCAGTGCTTGCACATTTTGAATCATTCTGATTGTGGTTGGAGCTGTCCCGTTCGGATCCTGACCACTGTTCCCTCCTACAAAGCAACAAAAGCACTCTCGTAACTTTTTTTTTCTTTTTTTTTTTTTTGTTTGACTTTAAATATGGAATTTGAACAAATGACTTGAAATGTGAACCCGGTCGTCCGTCGACTGAGCTTCACTTGCCTTAAGTGAAAATGATGAGCCATGCGTATGAAATTGAAGAAGCGATCTTAAAATGCACATACAGTGAGATGTTTGCGGTTTGAAGGCGGTGGAAGGACATCTGGAGTGACTATGTGAACCAGTATGTTGAGGGATAGTGCTAGATTTTGGGAAATTATCTTTTTTTTTTCTTTCTTTTTCTTTTTTTTGCCACTTTTAGAGCTGTATGCTAAATATGGAGTTTTTTTTTTTATTTGCGCTTGTAAATTTATTAAAAATAATTTGAGATTTTAGTTGAACAAAAGCTTGAATTTTACTCTGAGATTATAAACTGATATTTAAGTTACACATTAATGAAAAAGCACGTTTTTTGTTTTGTTTTTTAAAAATATAAATTAGGATTTTTTTTTTTTCTAGAACTACATTTCTGGGTGCTTGTGCTGTCTTGATTGTCAAAATTATTATTATTTTGTCCTGAATTTTTACCCACATCCCCCCTGTTTGTTTTTTCATTTAGGAAAGATCACATTTACCATACAGGCAACAATCTTGTCTTAAGTCTTGAACTTTAGGCCACAAATTTATAGGTTTGTAGATTTTAAAATAAATTACGTCAAACTAACAGCACCCACATGACAATGGGGATGTTTACATGCACTGCAATATTTCTATTAAACCAGATTAGAAATTTTCCTGACTGAAGGCTGACATGTTGGGTATTTTCCAAAATTGCCAAAAATGTCATAAATGAATAAGTCAGTAAGTTATTTTACTCTATGAATATATCCCATAGCATTCAAATTATTAAATACATAAGGTATTTATGTAAAATTAGTTAAAATCTGTTTTAAAATAGTTATCTAAATATTTATTAAGATTTCTCATGGTTTACTTGTTGCGGGACACTTAAAAAACCCTTAATGTTATTTTTTTTGTGATTGGTTTATTTGCACAAACTTGAAACCAGTCATCTTCTTGAGAGCAATGTTAGCCCTACCCACTTATTTTGATGGGTAAGGCTCCCGTTGAAAACGAATTAAAATGAGCTGCTGTCCTTCAAATGAATTGATAATAGTGAAAAATAATGCAGGAAACGTATTCTAATTACATTACAGTTCTGATGTTAAATTATAGATTTTATAAATTGTTTTTGTGCTTTTCATGTATTTGTTAAAGATAGTAACATATTTAAGTAACCATCTTAATGATTTTTTTTTAATGAAATTTGGGCTCTTTTGGACTTCCCTAATAAACAGCCTTTCCCATCACCTTACTTCATACAAGTGAGAAAACAGCTACAATAAAACCACTTGCCTGGATTTTTTCACATCTACAGTTTGAGTAACAAAAAGTTATAACAAATGGGATCCTGACCGAGGTCATTATGTTCTCCCATCTTTAAACGTGAGGACTTTAAATGGTAGCGCTGAGGTAACTGAACAAAACTAAGTAGGATTGTCATGAAAATGTGGAAAAAAGTCTGCCAGATGTTGGGTATGATGGAGGATCTGTGATGCTGTGGGCCTGCTCCTTTTCAATATCAACCCTGAATTACCTGAAAGCTTTTCAATAAAAAAAAAACCCAAATGATTCACCAAAATAAAAATAAAAAACTTTTCCAGCAGTTATCTTATTCTCCAAACATACATGTTCTAGAAAACCTGATGAGCTAAAGAAGGAGGATCTAGATCAGCTGTATGAAAAGAAATCCATCCATCAGTAAAAGTGTTATACAAAATATTAATTTTTAGGATTTGGAGAGAACTGTGTGTGTTACTCAAACACTGGAATTGTCCATATTATAAAGTACAGATTTGAAAGATTGCTGTGCATGTAAATTTTAACCTTAACATGTTTTAAAACAGAATCCAACTCTTTGTAAACCTCCTTGGTTGCAAAAATGTCACATTATCCAGATTTAGCAGAGATCCGAAGAGGATTTTTTTTGTTCTTCAAAACATTGTTTCAGGTTCCACAAATTCAAAGACTAAAGCCTTTTATGTTGTTGAAATTGTTCATACGTTTATGTTGGAATTTCTGAAAAATCACTGTCAAAAAGAGTTTAATTTCCCCCTTTAATTATATAGAAATACATGAAAGTTTTTTGTTGGTTTAGCAGAAATGCCAAATGTGGCAGTTTTCATCATTTATATGTAAAAATAAGACGAGGGGAGTTTGGATGAGGTTCTTGCCTGGTTCAGGTTTTCTACAAAACATTTTCATTATTTTCTGAGCAAACCGTCCGCAGGCTGAACGCATCGGAGGATCGGACAGTCAAAACAATAACACTAGACGTCATAAAAAAAAAACAACCCCAAAATAACCAAACTCAAATAAAACCGGTGCAAATTACTCAGAGAAAGACGAGACTATCATAATTAAATGTAGCAAGCTTCTGTAGTTTCATAGAAGTTCACTTTAAATTACTTTTTTTTTTGCTTTATACTATCTACACAATTTATGGAAGACACTGAAAAAGACACTATGGGAAGTTGCTAAGAAAGGCGTGGCTAAGGGCAACACGTGAAGCGAATCCGTAAACCTTGTGTTTGTGTAATTCATCTCAGATATCACAGAACAAAAGTTTCCAGTGACAGATTTTATCAGACAGCTTCCATAATTGTGACTGTTTTTTTAGTTGTTTTTTTTTAATTCGAGGAGGTAAAACACACGTTCCTGCTCCGCCTCCCAAAAGAAAACTATAGCGTGTGTGTGTGTGTGTGTGTGTGCATGTGTGTGTGTGAGGACACCTTGCCAAAAGTGAATAGATGCTGGTTTTTGTCCACAACCCACCAGTCGGCCAAACTCTGGTTGAGTAGCTCTGTGCTCCACTGGTCAGGCCTTCCCACATCCTGCTCCACCCATCTATGTCCAGCCAGTAAGCTATCATTTCATAAACATGTAGAAAAAATTTTCTGTTTGGCATAATTGAATGTCAAATCATTTACTTTCCTCTTTTAATACAAATGTTGGAGGAGCACTGCTTGTCAGATGGCTGAGCTCAAGTGGAAATAAAGATTCAGAGCAGGCAGGAGTTTATATGGAAGTACAGTACTGGCAAAAGTATTCACATTTTGAAATGTGCTATCACAAATGTTTTATTTGGGTATTTTTGGAAACTAAGTGCATTACAGATCTGAACTTTAATTGGGACATTGTAACATAGGAATATCCTTTGGTCTAAACAAAACTCTGTTTCCTTGGCCAAAATTGTGAGCTCAAAAGTAACGAGCCACAAAATATATAATTTGCACCAAACGTGTTGTATTTTTTATTTTTTTTTACTTTCTCATCAATAGACTAAGTATGAACTATTTTAATTAAACAATAAATTTGTTTTTGAATCCAGTTTGCCTATTATTTTGGGTTCATTTGAGGGAACAAAAACTAAAAAACTATTCTTGGCAACAAAAATGGTATTGAGGTCAGTCTTCATTTGGAAAAACTTACTGTATTTAACCAAGTTCTAATACGGCAATTAAAAGTAGATTAGGTGTACTTTGGACTAACAGTTGATGAATAAATGTGGTTTTAGTTACCAAGACGATAGAAGGAAACTTGTAAAATATCACTTTGTATCGAATCGAATTTTTTTTTAAGTAGATTTGGATTTAAAAGTCGTAGTTTTGTCCTAATTTATTCTGGAATTGTGGTCTGCAAATGGCCCTCGGGCCTCACTTTGAGCACCCGTTGAGCCGTTCACCGGCTGAACGTACACAGCGTTTTCATCCAGGCCAAAAATTCTAATTTTAGTCTCTTCAGACTAAACCGCCTGCTTCCGTGTTCTCTCGGTGTACCATGGCAAAAGAAGTATAAGTTTAAAGGAGTGTGAATACTTTTGCAAAGCACTGCTTCCCAGCATTCCCAGCGCTCACCTGTGAATTTTTATTGTCCGTCTGAGAGGAGCAACACAAACCCCACGCCGTCCTCTCCTCCTTGCCGCGCTGCCATGTAAACCTTACACAAGTCCAAGTGTTTTAACATACAAAGTTAAAAGTGTCGGCTGTTTGCTAAAGTATATGAAGCTATGGAGAAGTAGATCTAACACTGTACCTAGGTCACAGATCACTATGATTTGGGGGGAGGGGTGTTATGCTTTCACTCGTAATACCGTAAATTTAAGGCAGATTTATCGATGTATGTTGTCCTTTTTCTTTGATTACTTGATTGTGTGTATGCTGACATGTTTGCCATCTACACCGCAGTATATACAGTATTAATTTTTTTTGTGATCAAACTGGATTTTATTTTCTGAACATTAGTGCATATAAGCTGACAGGCTGTTCAGAGTATCCAACTCTAACGCCACATCTTGTAAAAGCCCCCCCCCCCCCCACCCCTTTTTTTTTTTTTTTTAAGTTTTATCCCCCCAACTCTATCTCATCTCTCATAAATGTTTATGATGTTCCACTTATCAGTACGTGGCGGGGCTTCATCGAGAGCACACACATTACCATTTATTCCATGGTGATCTTAGTTGTAGCTTTTGTACACTTTTCACTACAAGTAGTTCAAAGATAAGCTGTAGCTCGAGAGGATTTTTTTAATATCCGTATACTCGTATTTTAAGGTGCGTAACTAACTTCTTAGATCCTGTTTCTTCTTGACTAAATTTCTCAGCAGGTGCCTCTTATTACACAGTAACAGTCCTGTAACCGCCAGCCGTCCAAACGTTGCGTTCACGTACCATCAGTTAGGTGCCGTGAAGCGTACCTTACTGGAGCTAACAGGTCAGCATCAGCTACACGTCCCTGTTGTGTGACTCATGCAAATAAATGGGGAAAAAAATAATAAAAAATCACGAGTTGGCTGTGTGTTATTGTTGGGTTGAAATCAACATAAGCTGAAGTCAAAATAAAACATTTCAGGGAATTAAGGAAAAAAAACTTTTTTTTTTTTGTTCTTCAAACCCCTCATGGCTTTGCTTCATATTTATCTCTGCAACTCCTGGATCTACATTGTATCCTGTTCAGGTATTTTTGTACAAATAAGGGACTGATATATTCTCTGTTTATTGGAAAGTAGAATAAAAGACATAATTGCTATAAACCAAACATGGCTCAACCCGTTATGTGTTACTCTCCTCCCGGACGTCCGCTGAGAAGGAGGCCCGATCAGAGCACAGTGTGTGCCTTCACATTCTTTCAGTTTTTGTACACGTTTGTGACGCTGTAACCACAAACTAGGATTTTTTTTTTTTTTTTGGAACTTCATTTGATAGATGGATCAAATTATACATGGTTTTAAAGGGGTCAGTATTATTCAAAATTGACTTTTTTGAGAATTACATCATGTTATATTATTCCTTGATCAAAAACAAACCTGGAGTGTTGCCTTCATTCTTTCATGCATGTTTGAGAAATCATTCAATCTCCCGTAGCAACCATCCACCTGTATGAAATGCCTGGTTGGACTTATACTCCGCCTGCTCAGAGATGCTATTTCCAAGCTTCCGACCTTCCGGCTCAAAGAGCAACCCTCCCATGCTACTCCCACATTGAGCTCCTTCAGACTAGCCAGCAGCAATTTGCAAACGCCTGGTGACACTGTGCGTCTGCTGTAACACAGTGTAACGCGTGTTACAATGTAATGTGTTAAATGTATAACAAAGTATCACGTTACATTGTAACACATCTTGTAATTGAACACATTGTAACATATTTCATGTGTTACAATGTAACACATGTAACACTGTACATGCAGGGGCGCAACTACATATTATTCAGGTGGATGCGAAAACATAACCCCCCCACCCCCAAAGAAAGGTATGTAAGGGTGAAGGAGCGTATAAAACATACGGTCGCTCTGTCCGTATGAGCGACTGTATGATAAAACATTCTCATCTATATCAGAAATAATGAATCGTCTCCTCCTGTTAGAATAATGAAGTCACTGATGATGGTGAGCTCAAGTAACATGAAGCCTCACAGCCTTCCAGGGACAATACTTTGCAAAGGCCTACCTTTTCTCAGGTCTTCACGTGCACACCGCTCCCTCTGCTGGTCAAAGACTGTACTACAACAGTAGAGCAGCAGAATGATTGGCTATTGATATTCATTGTTTTTCTGTGTTCTTACAGCTACAACATATGATCAGACAGCCATGTTCTCAGCTTTTTACACACATTATATATATATATATAATTATATATATATATATATATATAATTATATA
>NW_015115519.1:0-797 GCF_001443285.1 Poecilia latipinna
GACTCTGAACAAACAAAAAATTTAATATTTATTAAAAAGTATTTACCTAGCTTGATGATTTTTACATCTTTGGTGTTGTTTGATTTATGTATGGAGTATATTTATTGACTTTTTATGAATAAGATTTATCTTGAATTTTTGTATTTATTTGGAAATACATATTGATTAGTAAAACGATTATTAGGATTGTTAGTGCAATGAGTGCCAATCGTTATGTTTTTGTGTGCACACTGGAATGTTTTGATTATATATATTTGAGACTGGTCCTGTTTTATTATCCAGGCCAGGTTCCATGGCGAGCTGAAGATTCGGGTCAAGAGCCTAAAAGGATTTCACCTGTGGTGTCAAAAGGTTTGGTTTCCCCACCAGGCTGGTGGGAGACTTCCTGCAGCCCAGGAACAAAACTGTTCCCACTCTGATCTGACTTTTGTCAGCCTAGGAACTGCAGCAAGCGCTCTAACCAACTCACCTGACCTGTTGAACCACCTCAGTTCTGGGGATTTATAAACTGAATGGTGTGGCTTGTTGCTAGAACTATGGAACTGATTTATGTTTCTTTGATTTGTTAATTTAATTGTTTTCCTTGTGTATTATTTTCTTTTATTTAATATGGCCATTTGAATGTTTTTTTATCCTATTGTACATATGCATATAATTATTCACTGTGAATACAAGGCACCCACATCTGCAAACTTCTAGTCTGTCTACTCCTTCATGAGTCGTATCTTGACCTCTGAGAACTAGCCCATTTGACCTTGAATCAATGCTCAGCTTCAGTTATTACAACTGAAAACCAG
>NW_015115519.1:5318-8340 GCF_001443285.1 Poecilia latipinna
TGAAATGCCTTGCTGCTGAAATTTGGTATACAAATTTACAATGACCAATCATGTTGGTCATTTGTAAATTTGCATAGCAAATTTTATTTTGCTATGCAAATGACCAACATGATTGATTGTTGGTCATGATCTATTTTCAATCATTTAGAAATATAGTAGACTGTTTACACACATATGCTACATCAAGCCTAAAAACCCAAAACTGTAACGAACTGAATGTTCTGCTCTATGTGGGGTAATGTTTGAGAGTTGTTGGTCCTGAATCCTGATAATAAAGTTGCGTTGTTGTCAGTTGCTATGGCAACGAGTCTACGTGCATCGTAAAGCCGACAGAGAGAGAGAAAGAAGAATGAGTAGTTTTGAGTTATTTTCCCATTGCATATCACTAATTGGATCCTACCAAGTCTCCAGGTTTCACTTTCACGGACTGGGTCCACCGGCTGTGAACGGCATGTAAAAGAATAGTCTGATTAGGGGGGAAATAAATTTGTGGAACAACCTTAAATGGCAATAGTTTTACAACATTTCTTGCAAATTACCTCATTTTGTTCGACATCCTCCATATAAAATCCAAACTACTGCCAAATTATTGACAGCGCTGTTTCTGTTCAGAACTAGACTAGTTCATCTGACTCCTCTTCAGTTTCCGCCTCAAACTCCCGCGGTCACCATGTTGTTTGGTTTTCAGGTTGAGAGGGGGGAGGGACTAGTGATGCATTCATAGGGTGTTGGATAAACCATACTCGCAGTGAATTTGACTTCAAAAGTTTATCATTTGAACGACAATTTATACTCGATAGTTGCAATATAGCCATTTTAACTATCATACATTGAAAATATCGCAATACATTGAATATACTCGATACATCGCCCAGCCCTACATCAGACCCAACTGTTTCTATTCCAACATAGATCTATGCCTTGCAGACTCTAAATGTGAATTACTGGAGCTGAATGAATCCAGAGGGATTCCTCAGGGCGGCGTCCCAAGACTCCTACCAGATCAGATCTGCACACCCAGATAAAACAAACATGCTGATCCAGAACCAGCCAGACGTTCTAACAGGTTCTGGTTCTGGACATCCTGTCTTACCTGGGAGTCCAGGTCGATGAGGCTGACCGCCTTGTCCTCCACCTGCAGCAGCATTTCCTGCGTCCACACCTTCCCCTTGGCATCCAGCAGGCGCAGGCGCCGTACGCCGTCGTCCACCGTGATCATCCCATCTTTCCGGTCCAAAACGAACGTGGTGAGGTGCTGAGAGACGGAGAGGTTCCTGAAGCTTCAGCAAACCCAACCAGCAGCTGGAGTCGGACCAGAACCAGCAGAACTCACCTCCACCTGGTACTGCGACGTGTCGGTCAGGCTGTTGATGCTGCTTCTGGAGAAGTTCTTCCTTTGTTCTGAACAAACAACACATTCATTCAGTTTGGGAATTTGATAAGATCATTCTGCAGGACGTTCTGACAGCAAGTACGGAAGATGGTTAGGGCCAAAAAACAAAACAAAAATCCTAATAATTCTGGGTGAGTCTATTCCAAAATCCAAATAAGCATTCTTAAACGTCTGTCAGATATGTTGCCAGCATATAAACTTATGAATATAAAAACTATTTATTCCTGGTTATAGGATTTGTAAACCTGAATTTTATCCACACCAAAAATCTTCCCCAAATTTAATTTTCAGACTAGATTTGTCTCTGGGTGCAGAAACTATCTAAACAATTATGATTCTGAGGGGAAAAAAAAGTCTTAATTGTTTTTTATCGTTTGTTGGCACTAATCCTCTTCCGTAGGAAAGTGACACATTAGAGGTTCTAGATTCTTGATCCCAGCATCAGATTTTAGTTTTTGTAAAAAAAAACAACAAAAAAAACTGAATCACTGAATCAGTTTCAGGGAAATCCTGACCGACGGCAACCTTTGCTGAACCCACAGATTCTCCGCCGGGTTCTGATTGCAGACGGTTCTGGAGGATCCAGAACCTCTCTGGGGTTGGCACCGTTGCTACAGTAACGCAGGTCATTAACTCAAGGTCACATGAGTTCAGCTGCTCTGTGGACGTTCAGGTCACCCGGCGGGAGGAGATAAAACCCGGAGTGGATCATTCAGTACTGATCCATCAATCAGCAATTGGTCCGCTTTGTTCTGACGGTTATCGGTCGCTCACAGCGGATCAACTCCTGATGCATTCAGGGACGCTCCGTAAACCCCAGCTGCTGTCTGCTCTCATCTCAGTTTCACTGCAGAACCAGTCCAAACGTCTCAACAGGAAGTGGCCGGTTCTGAGGCTGCAGAAGCCAATCAGAGCTGGTTAGGCTCCGCCTCCCCAAAGGGACGGACAGAACCACACTCGGAACCACTGACACTCGGAACCACAACATGCTGGGAAACAGCGCCTCCCTCTGTGCTGGGACCTGATTGGGACTCTAACTGGTTTTACTGGGTCCATCCTGGAGGCCCAGCTTTCTTCTTCATGGTTCTGGTTCTGGGTCTACGTGACTCCAGAACCGGCAGCTACAGCACAGAGAGCAGAGCGCTTTGCAGGGTTCTGATCCGGTTAGATGGTTCTGGTGGAGCAAAGCAGCTTGTTCCACCAGAACCGCTTCCAGACAGAACCCAAATGTCAGAATCAAAACCACACATCAGGTCAGGCCGGGTCACACCGGGTCAGACCGGATCAGACTGGGTCACACTGCTCACTTTTCTGACTTTTCTTTTTCTGTTTGGAAGACGATCGAAGGAAATACGATTCCTCTGGTCCTGTCAGGAGGACAGATGACAGCAGGGGGTGTTGATCCAGGTCCACAGAACCAGAATAGAACCAGAACCAGACTCACCATACAGAGCTTTGGCACCACTCTTGGCTTTATTCCTGGGAGGATCCGGAGACGAAGCGCCGAGTCCGCTGGAACAGAGACGGATTGGTCAGAACCGCCTGGAGGCCGACTGGGCATCCAACATCCATCCAACCATCCAACCAGGCACGTGGAGAGGGGGGGCCTGGGGGGGCTTGAGCACCTGA
>NW_015115519.1:13719-27800 GCF_001443285.1 Poecilia latipinna
GCATCCAACCATCCAACCGGGCATCCAACCATCCAACCAGCCCCAGTGAGGATGGATGAACTCCTCCATCAACACTCATTTAATAAATTAGATAATTATAATAATTTAAAGAGGAACAGATCGTTTTTCCTTCATTTCTCTTCAGGTTGATTTTCTGTTACCAATAAAATAATAACATTAAGAATAAACAGTTTTAAAAACAGAAATGTTGTTTAACTGCTTAAAGTTTGTTTTCAAACTTGCTGATCGATTAATTAATTTATTGATGTGACAGGATCAGTCTGCACATCAATGACTTATCGTCTGACCTCGGATCAGCTGAAAGAGCAGATTTTCACACGTTGAGCTGCTGATGAAAAACAGGATCAGCTGACAGATGGCGCACAAACACTCTGAAACAACCACACACACACACAGTGTGAGTGCAGCGTTGTGAAGCTCAGCAGCTTTTCGGGTCCGTCTGGAACCGGAACCAATTCTTCCTGCAGAGTTTAACTCTGAATAAAACTCTGAGTTTATATTTTAATTATTTTGATCAATAACAGAGATTCATACTATAGACGTGAACAAAGTTCTGATCAGGCAGAACATTGGACCCCCAGGTACTGAATAAAACATGAACACATCTGGACTAAGAAATTCCCAAACGATCAGGAATTCTGGTTCTGATCCGTTTTATTCCAGTTTAAAAACGTTTCATCTTTTGGTTTTTGCACAACTTTAAAATTTGAACTGAATAATAAAAACTGTAGATAATGTAAAAGATCAAAGCTTCCAGTTAATTAAATGGCATAATGATGATGTCATCATCATCATGTCATCATCATGTGACTCACTTGATGTTGGAGCTGAAGACGTTCAGAGCTGGAGGATCAAATCCGTTCATCCTGCGGCACAGCGACGCTCAGCTGGAAAACACACACACACACACACACACACACACACACACACACACACACACACACACGTCAGGGACACAACCAGAACCAGAACCATCCAGGTGTAAAGAACAGCAGCACCTAAACTCCCAGCAGCTCTTCGCCTTTGGCCTGAGAAATCTTGATTTGTTTTTTTCCTTCCACCAAACTTTCCCCTCACTTCCTGCTGGTATCTAATTTAGTGCTGAACTTTTTCTTTGAACTTCAGAGAAATATAATAGTGAAGGGACTGAACCTCTAGTTTAACGCTGCTGATCAGTTATTGATCCCTAATTGATCCATCACCCTGAACGTCGGTTCTCTCTGGATCAATTTCAGTCTGAAGCGTTTACTGTTGCTGATCCGCTGAAAAACAGCAAACCTCCTCACCACGCTTCACGTTCCTGAACCCATTGCTGGCCCATGTGACAGTTCCGACCCGTCAGAACCTCCCATCCAGGCTGAATGAACCCAGAGCTGATTTATGATCCAGTCTGCACCTTCAGCCACGTGTGATTACTTTTCCCAGGACTGGCTTTTATTCCCAGCCCGTTTCCATGGAAACCTGACTGTATCTCTGCAGAGCCGCCTGCAAGGCGGCGATTAGGGAGGAAAAGCCCACAGCCAGACAAAACAGAGGGACAGCAGAACACACATTTAACAGAACCAGGACCGGCTGGAACGGAACCAGGACCGGCTGGAACGGAACCAGGACCGGCTGGAACGGAACCAGGACCCGTTTAAAAGCATTCTGGAATGTTTTTCAACTGGACCTGATCCGGTTTAAACAGTTTATAATCGGATCGCTTTTTCTCGTAATATTACAACTTTATTTTTGTAATATCTAAAATTGTAATACAATTTCTTGCATTATTACAACAATTATTCTCCAATTTGTACGATTTCCTCGTATTACTGCGACTTTATTCTGGAAGAACAACAACAATGATTTTATATTGCTACAAATTTGACCTCATTTTATTTGGACTTTGTCGTAAAACTTTCCGAATTATTTCTGTTATCATACGACTTTTTTTCTGGTAACATTATTACCAGAAGCTCACCTCACAGCCAAACTGTAAATTCTAATTTTTTCCTGACCAGTGAACGCACCATGCTAGCATGCAGCTACAGGAGGAACAAACAGGAACTTCCCTCAGCCAACAAGAGGAAGACATGCTCTACTTCCTCCAAAACACCTGCCACCCCAATGCCCCGCCCCTCTGATGATGTCATAGCATTTACTGGACGTTTATTAATAAAGAGTGGGGGTCAAAGGTCAGTGGTTCCTCCTGTTTGTTCTGGGTGGAGAAAGTGAACGCTCCCACATGGTTCCTCCTGACGACAGTTTTTATCTGAAGAGGAACTCAGAGGGACACACACACACACACACACATGGAGCCAGTCAGTGGTGTGTGAATCAGCTCCAAGCTGCAGGTCTCCTTCATGTTCTGTTTACCTGGATTTCAGCGGGGGAGGTGATTGCTGTGTGTGTGTGTGTGTGTGTGGTCAGAGTCCACATGAGTGTAAATCTTTTCAATCCTCTTTAGTTTCCACCACAGAACTGAAACTCTCAGCAGCTTTGTTCTCTTTGTTTCTGGTCCGATTGAAGTGGAGCGACCCGGTACATGACCAGGTACAAACACCTGAACAGGTATGAATACCTCCCCTGACTGGAACCAACTTGTGGTAGATCACGTGTCAAACTAAAAGCCCAGAGCCACAATATTATTTTATCAATCAAATCAAACAGTTTTTATCAAATTCCATCAACCCGTCTCTCCAGTTTGTCACAGGAATTCTCACAAAATCCACAGACCCCCACACTTTCTAGCGCTAATGAATAATTGTGAGCTTATTGCAGATTTTCAGCAAAAATGGTGCCCAACATTCAGTCTAAGCGATGCTAACTCCCACCTGCAGGGGGCAGTGTTTTTTTCTTCTACTTCCCCGCCAACTTCATGTCAAGTTACTGTCCGTGATTGCTGCAAGTCCAACCTCACTAAAAAAAAAAAAAGTCCACCTCGCTGCAGCAGACAGAGCGGCGGGACGGACCGCTGTCAGTCTCAGACCTTATTTGGAAATGGGACCATTTTACTCCGGAAGTGAAGGAGCGCCTATATTCCCTATATTATCCGCGGTCTCCCGTTTTTATTTTCTTTTTAATCAAATCTGTGATGCATCTTCATCTTTGGGAAGGAGTTTCACTCTCAGCGTGTATTTGATTTTTTCTCTTTTATTTAATTCAGCCCAGCTCACAGTTTTCAACTAATTCTGTAGCTTTCTGTGTACTGCTAAATCTCTCCTTAGGGTTAACAGAACAATAATCTGGTTGTTAAACAGATACAAGTAAAAATTCACATTTTTGCTTTTACTGTGCCATATTCTGAGACTTCTTGATGGTAGAGTCTTATATACAGTAAAAAATATGATGAAACTATTTAATTTACCATGGTGGAAATTTTCCTTCAACTCTGATCAAATAAAACACATTCATAGAATCACAATAGTTATACAATAGTTAAAAGCTGTGAGCTGCACTGCAGTGAATGAAAGAGAGAAATTCAAATACACGCTGAGTGAAACTCCTTCCCAAAGATGAAGATGCATCACAGATTTCAAAAGAAAATAAAACCGGGAGACCGCGGATAATATAGGAAATAGCGCCCCCTTCACTTCCAGATTGAAAAGGTCCCATTTCCAAATAAGGTCCGAGACTGACAGTGGTCTGTTTGCTGCTGCGAGGTCCTTCTCGGTTGATGTTGCGAGTGACAAAAAGCGGCATTTACCGTCATACTTAAACGCAAATTTCGCAAAATTTCTTGCAAATATTTCTAAATTAGCTTCAGAAAATCAATGAAGTGCTTTTTGAATGCCATTTCTTAATGTTTTAGTAGTTTAATGGGTTTTATATATTCTGACTCAACTAGCTCTTGAAGAAAGTGAGGATGTTTGACTCACTGGTCTGCACCTCCGTTTCCCCTCTGATCCGCCATCTTTGTTTCTTTAGACAGGCATCATAGCCTAGCCTAGCTTTTCCTTTTTCCGTTGTTGATTCTAGGCTTTTCTTTCTTTCTCTGGTGATTTTCCAGGAGCGCTTCGGTCACCAGTGCTGGTTGAGCGATAAATAAATCAATAAGTCATCAGAAATCATCAGATCTGAGCCGGGACAGAAGGAACCTGGTTCTGGTCCGGTCTCTGGACTTCCCCTCCAGTCATTCATTAAGAGATGACAAATTACCCGTTAACACAACCCACGACCCTGTGCTGCTTATCGGCTAATCATTACACAGCTATTCATCAGCCTGGGCTCAGCAGAACCACAGAACCAGAACCAGAAGTTCTACAGGTCAGTTTGAACCAGAACCTGAGAGGTTTTACAATTCTGATCAGAGGCAGAACTATGACACAATCCCAGTTTAACTTGGGAGGATTTTTCCAGATTTTCTTCCAGAAGCATTTAACTCAGAACCTGGTGGTTCTGACCCGGTGCGACAATCAGAACCTGGTGGTTCTGACCCGGTGCGACAATCAGAACCTGGTGGTTCTGACCCGGTGCGACAATCAGAACCTGGTGGTTCTGACCCAGCTCTTGTGTTGTTCTGCTGATTTATTGTCCTGGTGTGGATGTAATTCTTAGAACCATTTAAGCTCCGATTCGGGCTCCGTTTGGGTCCGGTTCGGGTTCTGGCCGTCCTCCATTCGTCCCACTCCCATTTCAAAAGCAGAGGATGGGAAGCACTGGGATCACTGGGTTTACTGGGTCGGCCCGATCGGTCTATTGACAGAGCCGATTGATTAGAACCTCCAGAATCCAGGCCGACCGGGCCTCTTTAGCCCAGTAACCTACATGCAGCCTGCCCATGGGCCTGGGACCAGAACCACCTGCAGGCCCAGACCAGAACCTCCAGAATCATTGACTCAGCCTCTTAAAGGAACCAGAACCCATACAGACCCAACTCTTCCTCACATAGAACCAGTGAGGTTCTGTCCGCTCTCAGACCAGTTCTGTTTGGATCTATGATCAGGACGATGCTCACTGTTCAACAGATCAACCAGTACCAGAACCAGATCAGTCCAAAACAAGTTCAGAACCGATAGGAGTCTTCTGGACAGGTTCTGATCGGTTCTGATCCGCTCAGGGTTCTGTCTGATGAAACAAGTCATTGAAGGTTTCTCCTTTTCCAGAACCGATTCTGATCGAGCAGATCTGTTTCATTCAGAACCTATTTGGACCAGTATGGCCTTTCACAATAAAAGCCCTGCTTTAGCTGGCATCAGAAGGGATTTTATTTTGGAAGGAAGCAGGCTCTGTGACCTCCGACCTCTGCTGCAGAGAGGTTCCATCACGTGAGACAGACTGCAGGGTCCACATGGACCGCCTGACCCGGTTCCAGCCCAGAACCTAAATGCAGCACGGGCCTAAAAATAATCCATAGTAATCCTGGAAGAGCCAGGTCGGCATTCCCGCTCACAGGGGGCGGAGCGAAAGGGGCGGGGCTTACAGACAGGAAGCGAAAATAATGAGTTTCAATCAGTAGTGTGCTCTGATTGGTTCGTTTGGATCTCAGCAGGCAACATGCTGGGCTTGCAGTTCGGACAGGTACAAACCATCAGCAGAATATGGATCAGAACCGAGTAGTTCATCTCGTAGTAGTTGAACATTTAGATCTGGACCGGACAGTTCTGAGCTGGTTCTGAAATGGGCCATGAAGCTGTTCTACTGGTTCTGCTTTAATCCCCAAAACACTTCCAGTTCTCCACCAGGTTCTACTCTGGTTCTGGTGCTGTCAGTTCTAACTGGATCCAGGAGCTGAGTCGATCCGGTGAATCAGAACCAGAACCAGGCTGTTGTCAGTCCGCTGACTGGAGGAAGGAGCAGATTAGTGGGGATCAGCTCGTTAAGCCTCTAATTGGTGGCTGGCAGGTGGGGGCGGGGCGTAAAGGTGAGCCAACAGGTGGCAGATGGCCAGGGAACCGTCAACCGGGTC
This sequence comes from Poecilia latipinna, assembly GCF_001443285.1. NCBI lineage: Eukaryota > Metazoa > Chordata > Actinopteri > Cyprinodontiformes > Poeciliidae > Poecilia > Poecilia latipinna. The sequence continues at coordinate 19,628 of NW_015115519.1, forward strand.
AGAACCGACCCAACAAAACAGACTGTATCGGTTACATCCAGACTCCCAACACTAAATTATTCTCTTATTATAAATGATAATAGTGAAGACTGGGCCGAGGGCGGCCATGTTGGTTCTGGGCGACCCGGGCCTTCCTCACAGCGATCCGGTCCGGGAGCAGCAGGCAAAGGAGAGCTTCCTCTGCAACTCGACTCCTGATCTCTCGGCACTGCTGCAGCACACCTGGCAGGTACGGTTACATCACACCGTCGCCCCGGCAACTGCACAAACAAGGCGTCTCCCGGGAAACGCCTGGTAACAGTTACAGCGGCAGGACGACGAGCCGATTGGTCAGGGAGGTCATCTCACTTAACAAGCACCGCCCCCAGGCCGACCAGAACCAGAACCAGGCAGGTCAGAACTCCAGAACATAGAAACGGGTTCTGGTTCTACTGACTGAACCCATTCCAGTCAGAAAATCCAGAACCAAACAGCTGGACCAGAACCAGAACTCCTGGTCCTCAGGAACCGCCCACTATCGCCCCATGCTTCCTCCGACAGCACAACCCAGTCGAATCAGAACCAGTGAGTGGTTCTGATACGAACCGGACCGCCTTGACTTCAGATCAATCAGTTCTACATGTAGACAGTCAACAGAACCAGAACCACCAGAACCCCAGGAACTGGATCCAGAACCACCAAGAACTCCTGTTCAGAACAAGGGTGAGTCCAAACGGGACCACTCTGGTTCCTGATTGGATCAGCTGCTCCTGATTAGCAGGTCAGCTGACCTCAAATCTGCTCTGGTCACAGAACCAGAAGCTTTCAGTGGTTCCACTTGGTTGGTTCCTGTCCATTCAAGTTCTGTCTTTAAATCTTATGAACCATCCGGTACCAGCTGGAGGTTCTGCTGGTGTTTCTGACATTCCTCCGTGTCCGTCCAGACCCCGAACCTCCCAGTCCACCTGTGTTTGTTTTTGGGAGGAGCTGAAGCGGCTCTCGGAGAATTAAAGCGAGCTTACCTGCAGCTCTGGACTCATCCACCGGTCCGGACCGGGTCAGAACCGCATGGCTCAGTTCACCGGTTCGGGTCGGTTCCCGTTCCGACAGCGGCGGCTTAGTGGAAACTGTTGGACTCCGGTCCGGTTCGGCTTACAGCAGCTTTCTGCAAAGCAGCGAGGGTCAAACTGTCCCTGAGCGCTGACTGACAGGCAGCGCGGCGCCCTGGCCACGCCCCTCCGGACTTTCAAAATAAAATCGCAGCTTTACCAAATAAAACTGAAGTTGTTAAATAAACATTAAAAATATTAATATTTTAAACTTTATAGCTTTCTGCAGTCATAAAGTTTTCCTTTAACAAGAAGGAAAAATGTGAAATCTGAAAATATTTAAAAATGTACAAATAATCTAAGCTTCAGTAACACAATGCCTGTAAATCATTTATTCTCCAGAAGAAAAAATGAAACGTTCTCTACGGCTTAAAATAAAAATAAAAAAAGTCTTAAGCTTTAATCTGATTCTCTGCTCATAATTTGTTGAAACAATTTAATCTAATTCATTTATTTTAATATAAAATAGTTTTAAAAATCATATCTTCCAACCAACTTGGTTTAAAACTTTCCAGAACCAGAACCCCAGTTTGGACAGGAGGTTCTGTCCAGTTTTATTCTTCCATAAATAGAACTGAATCTATAAAAATCAGAATTATGGTGCTCCAATGTGAACGTTTTCTCATAGCCAAGTTTCAAATATTCCGTCTCAAAGTAAAACCTGGGAATAATTTTCGGTTCTAAACTCAAACGTTGCTATAATCTCAGACTAAATCAGATGAAAATAATACAAAACCTGCAGCATCTTCACCAACTGAGACATAAATCTGCCAGTCGCAGCTCAGTGATGCTCTACCGCCCTCTGCCGGACAACTAAAGCCCTGCAACAGAAACAAATGCGCTCCTGATGTCGCAAATCATTATTGATCAGTCCCATCTGATCAGTTATTGATCGGTTTTTATTTGATGAACCAGAGTTCAGATCATCCAAGAATCATTTTAGGGCTGGCCTGAAACAAAGATCATTATCAAGACTGCTGCTTGGTTTATTAGACCAAAATTAATTCCAATAGATGAACCACGGAACGAAGCTAAAGTTGGTTCCGATCCGGAGATGGCTAAAGGCGATTCCACCCAATTATTCACTGGCTTCCGCATCTTTAAGCAACTCTAGTTTTAAAAAAATACAACACCTAGACACTTCAAACCTGGACTGGGTTATTCTGCTATAATAGCAGAATATTTAAAACAATGTTTGGGATTTGTGAAACATTACTTAACAGACCGCTGCTGATCTTTCCTTCCAACAGCCATCACCATCTACAATAACACTTTGAAGAATTAATGAGTTGCACCAACATTTAATTTCCTTTGGGATTAATTGAATTTGAACAAACCTGCATGGAGCAAGTGTGAATAGTCATCAGAACTTTATTGAAGTTTCACAAATCCCAAACATGGTTTTAAATATTCTGCTGTTAGAGCAGAATAACCCAGTCCAGGTTTGGAGTGTCCAGGTGTTGTAGTTTTTTTTAACTAGAGTTGATTAAAGATGCGGAAAGTCGTGAATAATTAGGTGGAATCGCCCTTTAGCCATTTCCCGAATCGAACCAACTTCAGCTTCGTAACCACGGAACCATTAGGACAGCAGCAGAATTCACCTGCTCTGGGACTGCAGACCTGCAGCGTCTGGAGAACCGGATGGACTAATCGGACTCAGCAAATGTTCCTCAGGAAGGCCGCAGTCTTGAGTGACAGTTAGGGCTAGCGGTGCTATGCTAGCTGCTAAATATGCTCGTCATGCAGGGGTTAACTCACCCTACCGTATTCAGGGCTTTTATGCACGTTGCTGAGTCTTTTCAAACACCAATATCTCTTCCACATTGATGAAAATATACACACGGGATCGATTTCTGAAAGTTTTCAACCAACTGAACCCGAGCAAATCCGTCTGATCGTAGTTTTAAACTTCTCGCTCCCAAAGCGGGCAGTTTAGCGCAAGCCAAAACCTGCCAGCCAATCAGATTGCTTTGAGACAACCAGCACTTCCTGTTATGAATTCAACATAGCGCCAGGGTTTTGTTTTTTTTTTTATAAAGGTTTATTTATAAATTAAACTGCTTTTAAACAGCGTATTAGTAAAACTCAGGACAATGTGATTAGGAATTATGTCAAAGCAACTGTGTGGAAATATTACCGCTTTTTTTTGTCTCAGACCATAAAGCGCGGGAACCTGAATCTTCCCATAAACAAACAAAAATATGGAGTTTTCTCACATCTCCACTTTGGTCGGAGTTGTATAAATCATTTTTAGTGATATTCAACTCAGTTTTCTACTGGATTTAAGGCCAAATCTAATACAAATGTCTCAGTTTTCCCAGATATGCAGCTGTGTGTGGACTAACCTGGAAAAAGAACCCTTAGATCATCAAGCCTGCTAGGAGACAGCGGTTCTGAAGCCTGAGCGGAACCAGAACCACACACTGGGACAGGAAGTTTTCATAAAGTTTTTATTGGTCTAAATGTCCCAAGCTTCCTGCACCCACAGAAACACACACACACACACACCAGTGGTGGAGACTCACCTGAAGTCATGTGACTTCAGGTGAGTCTGTTTATTTCACCATTCAAACATAGTGCAACATTACCTGTGAGCGGAGGGAGGTCACATGACCTGCTGACCCTCAGACACCTGAGGGTTCCCCTGGAGATGGACCCAGTCTGACCAACCAGAACCTCCAAGAACTTCTGAGCCTCTTATAGATTACAAAACCTATTCATACCTGCAGGTCAACAAGATCCTGATGAACAACCAATCAGAACCAACCAATAAACCAGAACCAATCAACCAATCAGAGGCTTTCTAACGTCTCACTGTATCTCAGGTCCACATGTTGGAGCGTCTCAGCCTGAGATCACAGTTCTGCAGAATCATGACCCGGGTCAGAACACAGAACTGTCCAGGTGAAGTTCAAACTTTCATTGATCATCTACTCAGACCCAGTTCTGGTTCTGATCCAGAAGCAAATCCAACCCGGTTCTGCACCAGAACCAGCTGCTACCTACTAATCACAGGACTTCTATCAGAATCAGTGGTTTGGTTCTGCTTGGATCAGTCCAGAACAGAACCTCTGGATCAGAACCGCTCTGTGATTCTGATTTGGTTCTGGTGATTCTCCATGAGCCTGGTGAGTCCAGACTCCACCAGGTTTAGTCGGGTTCTGCCAGCTCCCAGATGCCTGTCCTAAAGTGGGCGTAGCCCCGTCTGTGATGTCACGGCGCCGCTGCAGCTCAGGACACCTGGATGACCTCCATGCTGCCGGAGAAGCCTGGCCGGGTCGGAACCGGCCTCATGTCCTCTCTGGACCCGTCCAGCTGGCAGCTGCGCCTCTTCAGTTGCTTCTCGAAGCTGCTCTCTTCGTGCCAGCTGCGCCGCGAGTTGCCGCGGTCGCCGGCCCGTTGCCGGCGCCGGACCGCCTCCAGGCCGGCACCACAGCCCAGCGGGCCGAATCCAGCACCACTCAGGACCGACCCAGACGAGTAGAACCGCGTAGTTTCAGAAGACAGGTACCAGCCGGCGGTCAGTGAGGAGGCGGACACCGCCACGGGCCCCAGCAGGATGTCCGAGTGCCAGCCCTTCAGAGCTGAACCGGAACCAGAACCGGAGCCGGGTCGGGCCAGCTGCTGCTGGCTGCGGGACAGGCCCAGCAGGAAGCTGGTGCTGCTCTCCTCCATGCTGCCGGAGCGCTGCAGGTGCTGCGGGCCGGCCGGGGCTTTGGGGGCGGGGCTAGAGCCCGGCTGGCCTGTGGGGGCGGGACAGGAGCCTGGCGAGGCCTCCCGGTCGGGTCCGCTGACCCGGTCTGGCCCGGACGCCTCCTCCTGGTCTGGGCTCGGCTCCGGGGTCGACTGCTCCGACACTTCCTCCACTGGGGAGAACTGGCACGCCTTGCTGCTCGGCGCCGCCTTGTAGAAGTCATCGCCCGGGCTGCCATGTGGCCCAAAGGCGCGGTGGGCGGGGCTCGTACCAGGCCCGGTGTGCGGCCCAAAGGCGCGGTGGGCGGGGCTCGCGCCCGGCTCTCCGAATGCCTTGATGTCCAGGGAGAAGGAGCGCTTGAGGCGGGCGCTGTCCTCAGACCCGTCCGCCAGCTGGGCGCCGCCCAGAGCCTCGGCCAGCTGATCAGCCGGGTCGCAGGGCGGGGGCTGGGGCTCCGAAGGAGGCTCTGCCCCCTGCTGTCCGGCCAGAAGCCCGGCACCGGGTGGGTCGGGTTGGCTCTCGGAACCGTCCAGACTCTTGATGTTCTTCTCAAAGTCTAGCAGCTGACCCAGGAAGTTGAAGTTGGGTGAGATGGTCGGCCGCTTCTCTTTCACGAACCTGACGGAGAGAGAGGGGTCAGAGGGCGGGAGCCATGATAACATTGTGCTGGTGGCGGTTCTGGTTCTGACCGGTAGGCCTCATCCAGAGACATGTCCATCCGTTTCATGATGTAGGCGATGGCGATGGTGGCAGAGCGGGAGATTCCTGCCAGGCAGTGGACCAGAACCCGGCCGTCCGATGCCTTGGCTTTCTCTGAAACACACAGAGCGGGTTGAGCAGAGCCAGAACCAGAACCAGAACCAGAGAGCCCACTGAGGATGGACACACACCTATGAAATCCAGGGACCGGTCCAGCCAGGGCAGAATCTTCTCGCAGAAGGAGTCGTTGACGGGAACCCGGAGGAAGTGGGATTCTGGGACGAAGTCCGGTTTAGGGCAGGTGTTGCTGGCGTTCAGGACGAAGGCGATGTCGTTCTGCTGCATCAGCTCCTGCAACAGAACCGGGTCAGTACCGAGTCAGAACCAAGGCATCCTGCAGCTGGACAGCTCCCCACCTTGTTCAGGACGTCCCTCTGGCAGCCCAGGTACAAGTGTGGCAGGATCCGGGTTGGGCCCAGGCTGGAGATAGCCGGGCCGGACTGGGACGGGCAGGACGGAACCAGAACCGACTTCCCCTCGCACAGGCCCGGAAACAGCTGGGAGAACTCACAGAACCCGCCTGACACCAGAACCAGAACCACAAGATGAGAAAGTCTGAAGCAAGCTTACGGCTAATTGATGCTTCATGACATAGTTATGATTCATGACATTTTTCAGTTTCTCAGCCTTAGAACTTTTACTAGGACATTATCATGTAGCTAAAGGCACCCAGCCTGCAGCTGCTGACCGGGAGCAGCGCTGCGCCCCGTGCTGATTAACTGCAACTGTAACACCTAAAACACAATCATGATTTTATTGCTTATTATTTATTTTACATTAAGTTGTTTTTCCATGTCTGACCAGCTGGTGGAGCTGTTGGTGTTTTTCACTGTTCTGGTGCTGTTATTACATAAATCACTTCATTTATGTCTGTGTTTAAAACGCTTTAAATCCATCCAGCTGTTCTGTAGCAGTATCAGATATCTGTATCGGATCGGTGGGTCTCTATCAGGGCTGAAACGATTCCTCGAGTACCTCGATTATTAAAATTCCTTGAGGGAAATTTTCCTGCCTCGAAGCTTTGTTAATTTATGTTTTATCAGTTAGCGCGCCGTGTTCCGGCCGGAACATTATTTGCGCTGCGCGTAGCTCTGACTTCCGCCTCCAAGTTGTTGACGAAAGCTAAGTGTTAGCAGCATAACGTCCAATCTTCAAGTTCGGCCCGCGGGGATTTTATTGAGTGGTGATAATTCATCGTTTTTGGGGGACCAATAAGCATCATTAACATGACTGGTGTGATGCCGGGAGTTCGGCAGCCTTTCTGCTCTGGAGCTGCTGGTTGAAAGCGAACGGCGGGAAGAAGCTGAGGAGAATTTATACAGGTGAGCGGATAGACTGAACACGGCGGGCGGCTGATGCTTACAGTGTAAGAGCAGCTTTACGGACGAACAGCACAATAAACTTCACATCATCCCGGTCTGAACAAACGGGAGGCGGAAATCATCGTGGCTAGTCAACGATGAGTTTCTGTGTGACAAACGAAGGAGCCGTAAATATCCCGTATTGCTCCCCCCCATCTTACTTCGCCTGCCCTCCAACACCAAACCTCCCAAAGTCCAGGCGACATTTCCCGTATTGTCAAACCCAAAGGTTGGCAGGTTTGGGACAAGGTGAGAGTTCATCTGTTAAACTCTCTTAAGATGAATACAGAAACTAAATTTTTTTTATAAGCGTATTTCTGAGCCTGACTATTATTAAATTGGATATAATTTCTGATTTTTGTGTAACGTTTCTTCAGGTTAACTTAGAAAGTGAGCTGTTATTGTTACAGGTTTCTAAACTACAGAAAAGTAACTGTTAGGGAAGCTCAAATATGGAAAAAATGGACTGATATTGATATCTGATAGTAACACTGGTGTTATGGAAGATTTACCAATATTTTATTTCATAATATTTATCTGATTACTCGATTAATCGTAAGAAAAATCGATAGATTACTCGATTACTAAAATATTCGTTTACAACAACAACTAAGAAGATCCTGGATCATCGGTCCAGTCAGAGCGGAGAGACTGTGGTACCGACCCAGTTCTGCTCAAGGGCAGCAGAACCTCCTTTAGGTCCGATTCTGTGTAACAGCTGGAGGGAGTTTGGAGGCGGAGTCAGAGGACGATTACATCATCGTTACATAAGCAGCACAGAGGAGGAAGACTCCTCATCTTCATCATCCTGCTGGTCTGGGACCGGTGAGCTGAACCGAGCCTGCTGAAGGTCCGGTTCAGCTCACTGGTTCTGTTACTGGTTCTGCTTGGCCCAATCAGCATCCAGCAGACAGGTCATCCAGAGGTCATGAGCAGCAGGAGGAACTGACCTGACAGCAGGTGGACTGAGGGGAAGCTCCTCTCCAACTTCACCAGCAGAACGCTGAGGAACGAGTCGGCGCCGAGTGCGGCCGGGTCCGAAGAGTTCTGGTCGTAGACAACCACTTCCTGGTCGCCCTGCAGCTCCAGCTGGACAGAGATAACAGCTTCCGGGTCACTTCCTGTCAGGGGTTAACTCTGAAACTACGACTGAACAATTATCTGGGTCGCTTTAAACGCCCCCTCACCTGGCTGCGGGCGCAGTGCTGCAGCAGCTCGGTGATCTGCACCTTGTCCTGCTGCAGCCTCCTCTTCATCAGCTTGGAGCCGTT
>NW_015115519.1:31100-47668 GCF_001443285.1 Poecilia latipinna
TCCCTCCTCCTCCTCACCTGGCTGCGGGCGCAGTGCTGCAGCAGCTCGGTGATCTGCACCTTGTCCTGCTGCAGCCTCCTCTTCATCAGCTTGGAGCCGTTGACGTTCAGCGCCTCCAGGATGTGAGACGTGTTGTAATCCACGAAGGGCCGGCTGTCGATCAGAACCACCCGATCCAACCCGCCCTCCAGCAGAACCACCAGGGCCTCTGGCCCGATGGGCCGCACCGTGCTGGGCCGGGGCATCGCGCTCCACTCCGGTCCGGCTCTTCTTCCTCGGTGGCGGTCCGGTCCGGTTCCAGAACACGAGAGGCTCAGAAGAACTTCATGGTTCTGGACAGGTTAGAGAGTCCTGATGAGGAGGAGCGGGTGAGGAAGATGAAGGCAGGATGATGTCACATCTGGGGGCGGGGCATCATCGTCATAATCTTCATCACGCCAACGCTTCCTGAAACAGAAACATCCAGACCATCAGAACCACAGCGTGTCCGACCCAATCCGCCCCGACTCAGCTCCCAGAATAGAATTTAAATACTTTGATCAGTTTATAATCATCTGGTTCTGGTTCTGCTCTGCATCCAGAACCAGAACCAGATGAGAAGCAGCATTCAGCTTCTATGCTCCACAGATCTGGAACAAACTTCCAGAAAACTGAAAAACAGCAGAAACGCCGAGTTCCTTTAATCCAGATTAAAACCACCTGGTTGGAGTTAATCCAAGTTAATCTGAGTTATGATCAACATATTTGATGTTTACTGATTTCCTTATTTAATCTTTATTTCACCAGGATAAAAAACACACTGCAGTCAAAAACTTATTTTAATGAATCTAAGATGATTTTATGTTTTTATGGTGTAAAACACTTTGCAGTGCCTTGTTGTTGTAACGTGATTTACTAATAAACATTTGGTTCCATGAAGAATGGATGAATATATTCTGATAAAGTAATCATCTGGATCCAGAACCGGACCACTGGGACATTTACAGAACGCCACTCAGTTTCAGGAACGGCTTAGATGGGTAATAACTAAAACATTTCTTCCTTCCATTAAATTTTTCTGAGCCTCAGAATCTACAGAGCCAAACTGAAGTTTGGACCCAAATGAGAGCTAAACACTTTAGAATCAGAACCACAAGCTGACATCTGACCCGGTTCAGGTCCAAACCTCACTGTAAACCAGATTCTGTAATAACTCATTTATTACAATAACTTCCCTTAGAGGAACAGATACAACGTTTGGCTTCATTGGTTCCTGAAATCAAAGATCTATAATCAGCAGAAAGAATCGGCTCTGAAGTGAATGAACATTAAATGAACCAAAACTTTTAGCTTTATTATCAGATGAAGTAAAACCGGAAGTGGCGCTCATATTAAAGCCAATTTAGAGAAAGTGAAAGCTGTAAGTTTTTCTGGAACACCACCCGAACCTCAACCAGAACCCCACCTGGGCTGAAGGGACCTGGTGTTTCTGTCGGAACCGGCCGATAATAGAACCACTTTAAGGTGGACCTGCGGTTTATTTATGTATTTTTAGTTTACCTGATGGCTTTAAGGTGGACCTGCGGTTTAACTCCATGCTCCAACAAAATCCGGATTATATTTGTTATATTTAAAATAAACTTCGTGAGCACTGATAACTTTAGGGTGGATATTGAATAAAGAAATAAAGCTTTAAGGTGGACCTGATGGATTCGGACCGACCTTTCCAGAACTTTTGGGTTCTGAACTATCGACCCCGACCATCGCTGACATTTTCCCGGACTGTCTGGCGGTTTAACACCGACTGACCATCGGAACCAGGCCCATGGAACCGCTCAGGAACCAGGACCCGAACTTTAGGCCCCGGTAACGGAACTCCAACCGCCGCCGAAGCTTCGGACCTCAACGAGAAATTTCGGTGAACTCACCGCCTGAAAAGTCTTCGTCACAGTCCGGCTAACAGCTTCGCCGTCCCGCTTGATGTTCCGGGGGAAGCTCGCGGAAATGTAGCGGAAATTAAAGGCCGAGAAAGGGAATAGAAGAGGCGGCAGAAACCGAGCAGAAAGCGGTTGAGTGAACCGAAGTCCTACCGCTGCCATAAGAGATGAGGTCACCGCGGTAAAAATAACACCAAGTCGTCATCCGGAGCAGAGTCCGAAGAACTCGGAGGACTCTTAAAGGGCCAGCGTCCCAATTACTGACGCTGCGCTATACAGTAGAGCAGCTTCAGCGTCCTGTTGCTTTAAGAACACATTCAGCATGGACTGTGGAACTCTAGAACTGCAAAAAATAAAATAAAGTAAAAATAATACACTAAAATAAAGTGCAAAAATACATTCAGTATGTAATGGTAACAATAAACAGAATACTGCTAAAATATCAAAGTAATACGTTTACTGGAAACAACAGAAAAATCAAATAGAAAAGTAAATGTTTGAAGTATGGCTAAACAAATATGTTCTAAAAATAAAATTAGATAATAGAACACAAATATTTATTTCCATTTAAATGGAATGAATATGTAAAACAATTTACTTACAAATTTAAAACAGAACTATCATAGTCTTATATGCATATGGTCTATGGAAGTAAAGGACACCCAAAAATAAATCTCTTCTAATTAACATTTATAATAAATAAATATAAAAATGTGAAAAATAAAAAGAAACCTGTAATAAATAAGTAATTATAACAACAAACATAACACCCCAAAATCAACATAAAAACAATGATTATAAACAATAAGATATTATAAGTAAATAATCATATACACTGAACACTGAACTACACATCAAATTAAAATAAGAATCAGTCAAGTGAAGAAATGCAGTAATAAATTAATATGGTCCAATAAAATAAGATTAACATTTTGAAGAAAGCATCAAATTACATTTAAATTTTAAAAATATTTTAAGATTTGTGATTAAATTAATAGTCCAATACAAACACAACTAAAAGTTACAAAAACATACCAATTTAAAACAGAGCAATCTAATGCATGAATATAAAAATTAAATTTTATTTAAAATATTCCATCAACTGTTTGTGAAATATATCATAATATACTTTTATATTGCACCATAATAATCTTATTTTATTTAAACCCATCTTTTCTTCACACAGATGTATTTATTTTCAGTTTTTTAATGGTACAGTTGTATGATGTGTGGTGTGACTGGATGCTTATAGCTCTGCTAATCCACCTCCTTTGCTTTTGCCACTCCTCTTTAAACCTGTCTGTCCGTCTGCCTAGAAAAATGCTGGAGTAGGGGACACGATCCATTATGATGGATGGAAGAGATGGTTTCAACTTCCTGCTTCTCTCTCTGCATCCATGAAACAAACATCTAAATTAAGAACCAATCAGAACTAATGCAGCAGCGCTGCTTTCCCTCAGGACACCTGAGCTCTGGAGGAGCAAACCCAGCAGGTGACGGAGGAAACCCTCCGAGTCTAGATGGTGTTCAGGATCAACCGGCCAGCTGAGGTTGATGCTAGTTGCAGAGAGTTGTCCTCTCTGGTTGTGTAACAGGAAGTCAGCTGAGCCCCATGCTGCTCCAGAGGGAGCAGCGACGGGACAAAGGAACGCTGCACATAGGAAACCTTCTCATTCCGGAGCAATTAGCATGCATGGATAACTCCCTGAGAAAATCTGATACAGAGATTGTTGGAAAAAAAAAATCAGAGGAAGAGATGGTCAACTCATCAGACCCAGTTCTGGTTCAGATAAACCCAAACCACAGAGAACTGCTGTTCCACATTAAGAGGAGTCAGCTGAGGAGGTCCATTAGTCAGAACGTCTCCCTGATTCTGACAAGATTCTGGGAAAACTAAAAGCAGAATTTAACCTGACTATCACCTGTTAATTTCTAACATGCAGAATTCCTCCAGGCATTTCCAGTTCAGGAAAACTTTGTTCAGGTCTTCAAACGGTTTCCATGGGAACATAAAATAATAATAAAATTAAAGAAATGGAGAATAAAATGAACATAAATATGATTATGTTACAGAACCGTGCAGAATCAGTCTGTTCTTTGCTGACCTTAGTTTGGTGTTGTGCCCTCTGCGTCCGGCAGGGGGCAGTGCGCTACAGGTTGCAGCGAGCGATCAACAGGAGGAGAAGAAGAAGAAGAAGAAGAAGAAGAAGAAGAAGAAGAAGAAGAAGAAGAGCGACAGGAAGCGAAGATGTAAACAAATCAGAAACTTCCCTGATCTGGATCAAACGGAACCATCTTCCATCCTTAGCTGGATCAATTGGGTTCGACACTAAAAGCAATTCCTGAACTTGGTCAGCCGAACCGGCTGCTGTTCTGCTGCTCGGGCTCGGTTCCGTTTCCGATCCCGGGTCTTTGTTTCGCTTTGGATCGAAATGGAAGATAACAAGGTAATGAATCACTCTGCCGAACCGGGCTCGTCCAAAATCAACTGGATTAGACCACCGAACCCGGTTAGAGTATAAAGGTTCGGTTCTGATTGGTCAAGATTCTGTCTCCAAATTGGTTCTGCTGGATCAGAATCGATCTCATGTAATGTTAACATAGCTAGTGGTTCCCCGCTTCGGGTCGGACAGAGGCTGGGCTTTGGTTCTGGAAGGTTCTGCAGGTCCATTAGTAGGTAATAAGGAGTGTGCGCATGCTCAGTGCGGTTCAGGTGCCCTGCCAGCATACGTAGGTGGGGCCCCATATGGGGAAAAGGAGGGCAGACAATTTCCCCATATGCCCTCCTTTTCCTCATATGGGCCCCACCTAGGTATGCTGGCTGGTTCTGTTTGGTTCTTCTGGAGGTCTGGAGTCGGTTCTGAACTCTTGAGTATTTTTTTTTTCTTTGGGTCAGCAGTTCTGAGACAGAGTTCTTTTGGACCGCAAAGCACCTGGAAGGGTGTGTATACTTTTTACTGTTCTGTAACATGAGTCAGGTTTTATTCTGAAAATCAAAATAAGAACCGGAAGTAAAGCAAATTCCAAAGGTCCAACAGGTGAAAGCCATTAAAGTTCTGGTTCTGTATCTTATACTGGATTTAGCTCCAGAACCACAGACCCATTACTGAACCTGTCCTCTGGTTCTGAACTCTACCCCCCAGATGGTGGCTGGGAAAGTGAAGAAGCCCGGGAAACGCGGCCGGAAGCCGGCTAAGATCGACCTGAAGGCCAAGCTGGAGCGGAGCCGGCAGAGTGCCAGGGAGTGCCGGGCCCGGAAGAAGCTGCGCTACCAGTACCTGGAAGAACTGGTTTCCAGTAAGGAGAGGGCCATCTGCGCGCTGCGGGAGGAGCTGGAGATGGTGAGCTGCTGCAGGACACTTCCGGTTCTGCTAGGGTCAGAACCGGAAGAGCTTCGCTTGAGAGATGCTGCTTCCTGTTCAGGTTCTACTCACTGAAACTGGGCCGATCAGAACCAAGACATTAGGTTCTGACTGGTTTTGATTAAATCTGGGTCCGTCCATCCATCCATCACCTAAAACACAAAGTTTCCCAGTGAATTCAGCCATTTGAATTGGACTCATTTAATTAGAACCAGTTCGTTATCAGAACCATGTTGCTGTGGTTCTGGTGCGGCTCGGTCTCACCTGCCTCTCTCCCTGCAGTACAAGCAGTGGTGCTCGGCCATGGATCAGGGCAAGATCCCGTCGGAGATCAAAGCTCTGCTGACCGGAGACGAGCAGAAGATTCCTCAGAGCAGCGCCGGCACCAAGACGGCCAAGAACGGCAAGAACAGCAGCGCCGGTGCCGCCCAGAGCTAGACCGCCGCCCAGCGCCGCCGCCATGTCAGCTACAGACTCTGTGACCCCAAACAACCCGGACACCGCCCGGATAAAACCCGAATACCGGGGTCCGCTCCATCTGCTCTGATCGCTCCTCACGTTGCTGAGGTCGGCCATCTTGTCTTCTCCCCGCTTTCAGCCTCCCACCTGTTCAGGCGACACTCGGAGGTTACCTGGCTGTTTCCAGGTCACATGATCCACTCGGCTTTCAGCTCCTGAGAAAAAGACGTTAAAGTTTGATCGTCTCGCTAAACATTTCTGTTCTGGATCGGTTGTTTCTGGATCTGACTAATCCAGTCTTGGATCCGTTTTTTGCTTCGTTTTCAGGTGATTCTGTCTAAATCAGCAGATCCAGAACCCGTTTCCCGAGGAATCCCAGATTTTCTGTTCTGGTTCTGGTTGATGTAATCCTTCCTGAATGTTGTGCACTTTCTTTATTGTAGCAGAAGCACTTTGTGAGTTCTGAAGAACCTTTGTAGCTTTTACAGAACTTCAGTTTGTCAAAGCAAATAAACCAGAATCATGATTCTGATGAAAATTCTCGGCTTCCTTTATTTCATTTTTACATCATTTACCAGAACCGGGTTCCTTCTGATTCTGGTTCCGGTTCTGAGTGGTAACAGCTAAAGACAGCCTACAGCGCCACCTACCGGCCACACTACATCCAATTAACTCTTCGGCTTCGGTCCAGTTGAGGTAATCAGAACCAGCTTCACGGTTCTGCTAACGTCTCTTGAAGCAACACATGACGTCAGCACTACGTTAGTCTTTACTAACGTTAGCTTCTAGCTCACAAATCGCACAAGTAGCTGTTGATGTTCATTGGCTGCGCTCAGGAAGCAACATGAAAACATGAGACGTGACGTAGAAAACATGGCTGCCAGGAGCGCGGACCAATCAGAAAGAAGCCCTTTAAACCAACAAACAATCTGGGAGTCTCAGTGTTCAGTCACACAGGAAGACATTAACACAACTAATTTGGTTTATTTGGCCTCTCAAAGAAAAAATGTGGCTGCTTGTTTTTCAAAGTCTAGTCTTCAAGTTATTCATGCATTTATAAATGTAAGGGTTCTAACTTCAATGTTTAATTAGATATTTAGCTTACAAGCTAAATATTTAGCTTTCAAGTATTTAGAGAACAAATGTGGGTGTTTAGCTTGCAAAGTAAATATTTAGGTTGTAACTCAATATTTGGTTAGCAAAATAAACATTTAATCTGGATAGTACCTCCAAATCAAATATTTATTTCAAATTAAATATAACTAAACATCGGATAGTAATTTTATTAGATAAATATTCAGTTACAACCGCAATATTTAACTAGCAAGTATTTGGATAGCAAGCTAAATATTTAGCTTGATATCTAAATGTTTAGTTGCACATTGTCTTCTATAACAGGCTAAATAAACCAAATTATTGCTGGTAATATTTTACTGTGTAACTTGACAAATGGCGCCCTATAACCGTGGCGTTGGCTCAGTTGCTCAAACGAAAGTGTTGGGTGGGTTGGTATTGGTGGGCCAGGCTACCTTCTTCTTCTTCGCCTCCCGGTCAAACGCATCGTACACCGAGTCCTTGGTGATGGTCTTAGCTTGGACTGGGATTTCCACCACCCCAACGTAGTTTTTCTTGGCCATCCGGGAGCTGGCAGTGATGGTGTAAGCGTTGCTGCGGTAGCACTTCATGGATGACATACAGAAGGTCTCCCGCATGCCGCGCCTGAAGTTGGCATTGTAGACGGAGTACAGGGTGGGTTTGGAGGCCGTGGAGCTAAAGCAGACCCAAGCGATGGTTGTGAAGAACAGCAGCTCCTTCCTGCTGGGCGTGTCGACCTCCTCAGGGTGCCACAGCTGGGCCACGTAGAAGGGCGTCCAGGTGAGGAAGAAAACTGAGTTCAGCATGAGGAACATCTTGATGGTCTTAACTTTAGTCCGCGGGACGATGTTCATGGTCCGACGCACCGTATGGCCGTCAGCGCCGATCCTCCAGATGTAGCGAACCACTCGCTGGTAGAAGGAAATGATGAGTCCAACTGGGACCAGAAAGCCAACTAGAAGGTGAAATGCAGCGTAGGTGATACTGCCCCAACTGCTTGGGAGGAAAAAGTCACAATGACTGTCTGCAGAGCCATAAAAGAAGAAACAGGGGGCAATAAAGGCTGCATCAAACAACCATGAGGCCAGAATCATCTTCTTGGCCTTTTCTCTGGACACCTTGAAGCTGAGCGGATAGACAATGGTGTAGAAGCGGTCCACAGAGATGGACAGCAGCACATAAACCTGAACACCAGGGCACAGGTGCTGCAGGTAACGAACAACCTTGCAGGCAGCAGCGCTCAGTGGCCATTGTCCTGCAGCCACCTGCAGAAGGACAAACGGAGCCCAGCCCAGGCTCATGAGCAGGTCTGCACACGCCATGGACACCACAAAGTAGTTGGTAGTGGACTGAGTCCGCCTGCTCCTGTGGATGACCAGGCAAACAAGGGCATTTCCCAGGATGGAGACCAGCCAGAGGAAGCCGAACACCAGGCCCAGGATGGCGACCTCCCCTGAGGACAGGTCGCCGGAGGTGGCGGTGGCGTTGGGCTGCCTGGGGGTCGAGCCCTCGAGGCTGTAGAGTGCAGTGGTGGGCAAGGCAGCCAGCACAGTGAAGTTCTCTTTCTTGGAGAAGTTAAATGACATCTGATTCTTGAAGAACGGGGAGTAGGAGGAGGGATTCACACCAACTCTGTTTGTGGACTGAGCATACACCATTTCTATATCGCAGCGTCACAGATGAGCTGTGGAGACAGAAACAGACAGTCACCAGACAGACAGAGCTGAGAGAACAACCTTCTGAATGTATTTATAAAGCAGGTCCGGTACCATCGGAGGTACTGGACCTGCTGAAGTAACCAAGAACCTAAACATGAACCGTTAGTAAAACTCAGAATTGGCTCTAGATTGGATGACCAGTCAGTAACCAAACAAGTTAACAGACTGGCCAGTGGTTAGATGTTGGTAAGGGTAACGGGTTGCTAAGTAGAAGAGGAAGTTGTTGGGTGAGTTTCGTCTCCCTTTCAATTTATTCTGAAGTTCAGAGGACAGTTCAACCATTATCTAGCTTGTGATAGGCAGTGGTGCTTTTGCTATGCGTATTAACCATGATGGTGAACTAAGGGTTCACCATCCTGAAACCTTAGTTCACCCTGGACTTATTAGCAGTCCATTTGCTAGACAGTCCAGTTCAGTTGGGAAGGTGTGAATATGTAATTGAACAAACAGACTGAACTCTGGTCTACAGGGTGGTTTATCAGCTGGTTGCTAGATTTGTTGACTGACTGTTGAGTTGATGGTTCATAGGTTAAAAATAGGAGTGAACCTGAAACTGTTTAAATGATACCAAAACGTTTTCAGACTCAACTAACACTGTAGCACAGGGATCCTCAGATCCAGGCCTCCAGGCCAGGTGTCCGCAGGTTTAAATGTCTCTGCTTCAGCACACCTGAGTCAAATAATCAGGTCATTAGCAAAACCCAGAAGAACTGGACTGAGGAGGTGATTCAACCATTTGATTGAGGTGTGTTGTACCAGAGACTATTATTTAAAGGTTGCAGGACCCCTGCTGTAGCACATCAGCATATTTCTGTTTAAGAGAACTGATCACATATTGGGATTTTCTTGGGTCTGTGGGTGGTTGTGTAGATGAGCTGAGTGGTAGAACAATTGGTTCAATGGTTAGCTAGGTTAGGTGGTCATATGTTTGTTTGATTGGTCAGAAGATTTTAATGTAATGCTAGATGTTGATCCAATTACTAGATCAGAGATTGGTTGGTTGGTAATGATGCCCAGGGAGTTAGCTACTTGGTTGACTGGTTGGTTGGTTGGTCAAAAGATCTTAATGTAATACTAGTTAGAAGTTTGGTTCCTTGGCCAGTTTAGTTGGTAAATATGACTGGGTTGTAATTTGCAGGGTTAGTAAGGTTTCCCCCTGTCGGTCGGTGAACAGACCAAGAGTAGATTGGGGAGGAGTTGGTAGTTAGGTTGACTTACTGACTGCTGAATGGTTTGGTTGATGTTTTTTTATCCTTTTGGGTAGACTGATTGACAGGTTGGTGTTTTAACTAGGTGAATACTCAGAAAGATAAAAACTGAGGGGCCATGTTGGTTTTACTAGCTTGATCCATAAGTAGGCTGGAGCAGGATGCGTTCCTCTATTAGTCGGTGGTTGAGTTAATCAGATCACTGGTTAGTAGTGTTGGTACCAACCTGAAACACCTCCTCCTCTTAATCCCCCAGTCACAGATTTCATCGCTCCTGATTTCCAGTCCCTCACTGGGACCGGTTAGGACTCTGCAGGGACCCGCGGCTCCTCTGGGGGAACCCATTAGCGCTGGGAGGGACCCATGAGAGAAAACTGTGTTTACAGACGCTGACCTGTTGGCACGGCTGGATTTACTCGTTAGCAACCTGTTAGAGCTAACCAAACGGGTCGGAACCGGAGATCCAAACGCTGATCCGGATCATCTTCTTGTTAGGAAACACTTTTCTGGACGGATTCCCTCTGAGCTTAAAGCTCTTGAATTAAATCGTGGTTAAGATTTTCTAGCTAAAGAAATCCGGGATCTGCCTGAGATCCAGAGGAAATATGCACAAACACACAGTCCTTTAAAATACACAAACCAATCAAATGAGAATCGATTCAGAGCCGAATGACAGAGTTCTGATCACAGCAGCAAAACAAAATCAATAAATCTTATTGATTTTCTCCAAAGTGAAAGGAAAAAATTCAGACTCATAAAAATATGTTTTAAACTCTTTAAAAATAAGAAAATGAAATCATAAATTGAGATCAGGACAGAAATGAGATTGTTTGGTCCAGTTAATATTCTGATCCGATTCTGACTGAGACCCAGACGCTCCAGAATCTGGATCCATCATGAACGGAACCAGCAGACCTTCCTCCTAAACTCAGCCTCCATCTTCATCACCGCCTTGACGTCCAACCTGAACCTCATGGAAAAATACTGGCGCCACCGTCACAACCGCACATGTTTCTAAACCCAAACCATTAAAACCGAACCGAACCGAATCTTACATGTTCGGCATCACTGGAGCTTCCTGTCGTCGTTCTTCCTCCTGGATCTCCGGATCTTCATCCTCTTCGCACGTAAACAAACCGTGTCGCAGCGTCAGCGAGGCGGCCGAACATCTGCTGCTGCTAGACTGAACCGAACCAGCGGTCCGGCGGGTTCCGAATCCGCTACAGAATCCGGACCAGCGGGAAGAAGAGGAGCTTCATCCCGTGGTTTTCAGCAGCAGGAGGAAGAAGAAGCGGCAGACATCATGGCTGTCCGTCTCCAGGATGAAGCTGATGATAAAGAGGAGGTGCAGCAGGGCGGGCCGGGCGCTTTCTGGGGCCCAGGGCGGGAAAACAAGGGGCCCCCGAGGAAAAAACAAGAATAAAGGATAAGAAAAATGTTCCGTTCATTTATTAATCAGATTTAATAAAAGTCATAAAAGAAAAGAAAGTAACAAAAGAAGGCACACCTTTAAGGGACCAGATAAAACAAGTGAAGAACACCTCCACTAGGACCCAGAAATGGTTCTGCTTTTCTTTCTCTAGTTATCATGATTTCTTGTCATGTAATTGTTAATAATGTACTATTTTAATTTTGTTAATTTTTATGGAACAACTGCTAAATGGACTATAATCGAAAACTAGCTTCCTTTAGCTAACTCAGGTTAACTTAAATTATGTTTATTGTTGAGCACTGTCCCTTTAAAAATACATTTGAAATGTGAAATGGTTCCAGTTAGAACTGAATGAGTTCGTGTTCATAGTTCTTTAACACGTAAAACAACATCCAAGGTTTTGTTGAAAGTCTTTGAGTCAGCAATAATCTGAAGATAAAGATAAATAATCTGTTATTTCCACAATATTCAACAATCCGGACCTCAATAACAGACTGGTCCAGATGGAGGTTCTGGTTCCGAGCCCAACCCTAGAACCAGAACCCAAGCAGAAGAAACTGATGCTTCTGACCTGAGTGAATGAAGTCATTCTTCGACTCTGGGCCAGATGGGCTAAACGGACCAATCACCGCGAAGAACCCGGATCTCCGTCAATAATGCGGGATCCAGGCCAGCAGGGGGAGCTGTTCCGAACCTTAGAACCTGGCCGGTTCATGGAGATGAAACCGAGATCCGGTTAGGAGAAGAACCGGAACAGAGGCGTTAGAGGGGCCCAGCAGGAGAGGAAGAGCTTCATCAGCATCATCTTCATCAGGATTAAAGATGCTCTCATGAAGACAGATGCATCACTCCTGGTGATGAAGAGGTGTGGCCTCATCTTTATCTTTTCTGGGCTTTGATTGGTTGACCTCATCTAGAAACTGGAACCTGACCTGTTCTACAGCAGCAGTTGTAGTATCAGGCTATCCGTGGATAGGAACCTTTGTGCTGTATTGTGTTTGGGGGCGGGGGACAGAATAAAGGAGAGCGCCTGCTAAGATGGAGTTGTCTCACGCGTGCTTCTGTGTAGCCTCAAGATTTTATTGAATATACATATCGGAGAACAGAACAGCAGTTACCATGGTAACAGGCAGGAAGTGACATGGACCTCCGGCTGGATCTCGGTGAAATTCTCCAGACTGAGGCAGAACTTCATGAACAGGTTCAGATCCGGTTCAGCCCACAGCCCATAGAGGGCGCTGTTCCTGGACCTGCAACCTCTATGTGCCTCTATAAAAGGAGACGACCGCCTGCTCTGATTGGCTGTGGTATCAGCTTGTTACCATGACGACCGCAGCACCGGCCGGTTGCCATGGGAAACCAGCAGCGGAGTGGAGAGGAGCAGAACAAAGGCTCCCTGAACGAACAGATCAGAACCAGGATGAGAAAAAGGAACTAAAACCTCCAGAACGTTCTGACAGCGAAGGAAAAAATCTAATCTGGTTCATCTTCCAGAAACATGTTTCAGAGCACGGCATAGTAGAAACTAAATGAAACTGGTGATCAGAACCGATTGGACCTGTGGGCAGAGCGGCACCGAGAGGACCAATCAGAGTGACGAATTAACAGAAACACGTGAATATGTGAAAGAATCATCATCAAAAGCAGGTGTAAACATTTCATCCCGACAGGCTGGCAGCACGTCGGCGCCCCCTGCTGGACGCCAGAGACACATTCAATCGCAGAGAACAGCCAGTCCTTCAGGGGGCGCTGTTGTCCCGGACTGCCTTCAGCCATCCAGAACCGAATGTTACAGGAGGCTGGTTCTGATCGGTCGGAGGACTCGGAACCACATACAAATATTTGTTAGAGGGTACGTTTGTGGAGCTAAATTTTTAGTTTATGTTGCTTTGGCTTTGAAGATATTAATAAAAGTTTAAAGGTCATTTCGAGTTTGCAAAAGGGGGCAGGGGCTGGTTGACCTTTTGACCTTTAATTAATATCTCAAAAGTAAAGCAGTATAAACCAAACCGAGTTGATTGACACAAATTCTACCTGATTTGAAGTGTGGGGGGGGAGGGGGTCATGACCTTTCATGACCTCTAGAAGCATTTCTTAGCATCTTTAAAATGATGTGAGCAGCACAAAGGAAACATTTTGCTGCACAAATGTTTGACATCTATTTTATCTGATTTGAAGAAGGTGGGTGGCCAATTTCACTCAGGTCTTAGTTCTGCTTTCACTTTATTTCTGTATTAAACGGAACCAAGAAAGTAACGAGGATTACTGATGAAAAAAGAACCGGTTTAGAACTAAACGTTCATTAAAGCAAAGAAAGCCGATTAGACATTGAACTGGGTTTATTCTAATATTTTTCTGAACAATTAAAGCTACAAACCTTCACCAAAATGATCCAAATTATTTCCCAAACATCCAGAGGAAGGTTATCTGATCCAGGGTTCTTGGCGATTTGTTCAGCTGAATTATTTGTGTCAATAAGTGCTTTTGACTTTAACAGAACCGTCATGTAAACTGGGTTTACTGTTTAAAACCTGTGACTCTGGGAAACAGTCGGGATTAGATCCGGAAAAATGAAATAAAAGCGAGCAGATCTGGTCCAGGAACTAATCTGTAAAAGCTTAGCGTGTTGCTGGAGAGCTGATCAGGACTGCGCAGTTCGTTAGTCAAAAACTAACAGCAACAATTTGGGTCATTTAACTTGTCAGAGCAAAAATAAATAAATAAATAAAATACATAACATAAATACAGTTTGAGTCATATTTTTGCTACTTTATTTATATATTCATGAGTATCACAGTTACAAAGCTAAATATTTAATCTGACACAAATTTTGCCCCTGCTAAATATTTAGCCAATATGCTAATTCACCGGCAGATAAACGGAAGTGGACTGCCAAAATAAACTACAATTTATAAATTGTACTCTTCTAATCGATTTATGTTACCTCTTTATGGTCGTTTCTTCTCCTGAGCATGTCAAACAAGGTTGAGTCGTTTTAAAGTCAACACAGCAACAGCGACGCATCAGCATTTCTATCTCACCAGCAGTTTATACTGAAGTACTTTTATTTTGATAGTCCACTTCCGATATCGGCAAAGAAATTAGCATATTAGCTAAATATTTAGTTCTGAACTAGCGAAGTTTGTAAACTAGCTATTGAGCTAGCGCTAAGCTAAATAAACAAGATATTTACCCAGCTGTCAACTAACGATGCTAAATACTCAGAGCTAAATATTATAACTGGTAGTTATCTAAATATTTAGCTCCAATTTCTATATTTAGCTTGAAACAGTGACATTTGTAAATGAATGAATAATGATCAAAATGTTTATTTTTGTCTTGTCAGGCTAAATACCCAAATTTTTGCTGTTTAATTTCAGGTTTTTGCCTTCATAAATATACAGAACATATGCTGATCATCATCAGAAAGGAGGAGGATATGCAAACATATCACTTATCAGCTGGAGCTTTATTAAACCTGAACCAGACTGCTGCTGTTTCTGTGTCTGTATTTAGCACGTTTGGGGTCTGCTGTTACTGTGACAATGAAACACTGTCAACATATTATTTAGAACTTTAAAAATAAAATAGAAACAATAAAAACTAGATGAGTAATATCCTCCAGTAATGCCAACTCTGAGCTGCAGGATCAGCTAATA
Organism: Poecilia latipinna; assembly: GCF_001443285.1. Taxonomy (NCBI): domain Eukaryota; kingdom Metazoa; phylum Chordata; class Actinopteri; order Cyprinodontiformes; family Poeciliidae; genus Poecilia; species Poecilia latipinna. The sequence goes on from NW_015115519.1 coordinate 45,950, forward strand.
ATCCCATCAGGTTATGGCAGCATAATGCTGCGATGCAGATTATACTGATGTGATGTGTCTGACAGTATTTAAAGGAAAACACCACGACTCAAACGTTGTTCCGTCTCATTTTTGAACAAGCATTCAGCTAAAGATCCGGCCCTTGGTGTGCAACGGGAGGTTCTGCTGGAAGTTCTGGCCCGGCTCTGTGTTTTGGAGAAATGGAGTCATAAACGTGATGGTGGGTTCTGCGTCCAACAGAGCAGTTCTGATGTATGGTTCCCCAGCAGGTCGGGTCGGGGTACCCGTCAGAGTCCGACAGTATTTACAGAGCGTATGTACACGGCGCCGCGGACCGGATCAGCCTCTCAGCCCTCCGTCCAGGGTCAGAGTCCCAAACCTGCAGGAGAACCAGAACTCAGGTTAACCCGGCCCACACATGGATCAGAACCGACTCAGAACTTGAGCACAGGGTGGCATTCAGAGATCCAGTCCTGATCTGGTTGTGACCCAAACAGAACCAGTAACGCTGGGGAAAGCGGACCTCTCCAGGAAGTGGTTGTTCTCCGCCAGCTCCTTGACGACTCCCTCCATCTCCTCCTTCAGCTTCTTCATCCTGAGGAAGAGGAACAGCAGCAGGTTACCAGACCGACCCAGTTCTGGAGCGGGTCGGCGGTCTGACGGGCTTACCCCAGCGTCATCTCCACCAGCGTGTTGGGGCTGAGGTACGGCTGGGCCTTCATCACGTTCGGAACCAGAACCTTCTGGGGAAACTGTTCCTGCAGCTGCAACCAACACAGGCTCAGCTGGTTACCATGGCAACCAGAGGGAGAGGAGGCGTCTCAGCCTCAGGTTACCAAGGCAACCAGAGGACGAGGATGCGGACGGTTCCGGGTCAGGGTTCACCTTGACGGCCCGGTCCAGCAGCACGGTCACCTCCTTCTCCACGCCGATCAGCTGACCGGACAAACCGAGCAACTGCTTCCGAACATGGTGGACCTTCCTGCAGGCAGAGGGAGAACCGGGTCACTGGACTGGAACCAGGACACTGTGCCGGAACCAGGACCAGGGGACTGGACCGTACCTCATCCACTCCTCGCTCTTGGATATGAAGAGTCGGTACTTCATGGCACACTCGTCGGTGAACAGAGAGCGAGCTTTGCCAGCATGGATCACCAACTTCTGCCTGTTGGAGGAACCGGGCCAGAACCAGAACCAGTCAGAACCAGACCCATTCATCAGATTAAATACAGGTCAAATTAATATTTTATGCTCTGTCAGATTTCTATGGTTGTTCTGTAAAACCAGGCCGATTCGGGCTGGGCCAGAACAGAACCAGAGATGTTTCCTGGTTCCTTCATGGTTCATTACTTACTTATCAAACTTGTGGATCTGCTCCTCATTGTATGGAAGACCTGAAATCACAGAGGAGGTCGGGGGTCAGCCGGTGACCTCGGGGGTCAGCCGGTGACCTCGGGGGTCAGCCGGTGACCTCCGGGTTCAGCCGGTGACCTCGGGGGTCAGCCGGTGACCTCCAGGTTGTCCTGTCCTGCTGTGGAGTGAAGTGGGTCTTACGTCGTTCTGCTTTGTCCTTCTTGAATTGCTGGTAGATGGCAGTGATGGCGTCCAGCAGGACCTTGATTTTCTCCACACTGCAGACAGAAACATAACGGCGTCATTAAAAACCCTAAACCTCCCACCCCCTCCCTTCTGCCCCCCCCCCCACATCACTCATAACAC
>NW_015115519.1:50968-56458 GCF_001443285.1 Poecilia latipinna
CCCGTCCCCCCCCCCCGCCCCGCCTGCCCCGCCCCCTGCAGCCTTACTTCCTGTCCTCGGGGTGCGTCCCGACCTGCTGGGTCCAGCTGTCGGTCAGAACCCCTCCAGGCAGGAACTTGCTCTTGACGTCCTGCGTTGTTCTCTCGATGGGATCCAGAGAACTCGAGATCTGCAGAGACATTCCCAATCAGAACCAGAACCAGAAATCCAACAGCCTACACAGAACCACCTGAATGGACCGGCAGCCGCAGCCCGACCAATCAGAACCCACAGATTTCCCTCTGGGATACAGAACTATGTGTTCAAGTCTTTGAGATATTGTAGATATTTTTCAGTTTTTCACTAATAAAAATACCAAACTGCATACTTTGAGTTTTTTCCACAATTGATCCACAACAAATGCAAACTGTCCATGCATATGAAATAAATGACTAGTTTATAAACCACTGTGACAGATTCACAAAATAATGTCTGAGTTCAGTCCAGAACATTCAGAGCAAAACTAATTCACACATTTTAATCAGATTTTTCCCTTAAAGATCCAAAGCATGAAACTGCAGATGGAAACCACTAAACGCCTCTCTTGCCACACCAGGTTTCTGAGTTAATCTACATATTTAGTTGAGTTAATAAGTTAAATATTTAGTTTGGAAGCCAGAGGACTCACCCTGAGGGCCTTCTTGTGCATGTCAGCGATGTCTTCGTACTCCGAGGTCAGCATGTTGGCCTGCATCAGAACCTCCAACCTGCAGCAGAACATGCCTCCAGTTAGTCACAGAGCTGGACCTGCCGGCTCTGGTTCTGGTTCCAGCGGGTCAGACTCACAGGTGCTCTGCCTTCTCCAGCTGCTGCGTGCAGATGCTGCACAGGCGGAAAACCTCAGACTTCTTGTGCAGGATTTCATTGTAGTCTTCCTTCATCAGCTCTCTGTGAGGATCAACACGTTACAGCACACGCATGTTTGGCAACACGCTGCAGCGTGGGCCTTCCAGGCCACCGTAGGAGTCACACTCACATCAATCCTCTAACTCCTTTCCTCACTAGCTCCTGATAAACCAGCAGAGACTCTGAGGTTTTCCACAAATGGCCCACATCTCCAGCAAAAGTCTGCAGCACAACAGCAGGAGTCAGAGGGGTCAAAGGTGAGTCAATGTGAGTGAACCATTTCCTTTTGGGTCAGAGCGGTCAGACACATTTTCATTTAGTTCCACATCAACATCTTGAATGTTCTTAAAGGGCCAATTGTTCCAGATTACAGTCATACCTTAGCGTAGTTAGCTGTACCTTAGCGTAGCCAGCCGTACCTTAGAGTAACTAGCCGTACCTTAGCGTAGCTGGCGTCCAGGTCTAGGTCGTAGCGCGGCTGGACCTTTGGCGGACTCGCTGTGGAGACAAAACTGCTGATGAAGTGGGAAGGTTAGCATGAAGGTCAGACGGAGGTCAGGAAAAGGTCTTACGGTCTTCGAAGATGAGGCCGACGGTGGCGACGACCTCGCGGCTCACCACCATGATCGGGTTGTCCCTGGAGGTCTTGGGGAACGTCTTGGCCTGGCGGTTGGGGTCCAGGACGAGGCGCCGGCCCTCGTACAGAAGCTCCTGGTTGTGCAGTGGGATGCTGGTCCTGCGGCACAGCAGGTCCTGGAATAGAGCCGCCCTGTGGAGGTGGGAGGAACGGTCAGGGCCGTGGAGCAGATCCCGGATCATGGACCAGAACCAGAGCTGGACTCACGTGTTGTACTCATGGATGTAGATGTGGTGCAGCGTGGCCTGCTGCAGGCTGAAGACGTAGACCACGGCACGGTGCAGGATATCGTTGGTCTCAGCAAAGAACTGGTCGAAACCCCAACACTTCTCCTGATCCGCCTCCAGGATGTTGGCCAGAACCGGGGTCAGCAGGCTCTGGAGGCCCCTGGGGGCAAGACCAGGGTCAGCCTGACCTGCAGGAGGCAGCACCGACCTGCAGCTACCAGCTACTACCTGCAGAGGGCAGCACCGACCTGCAGCTACCCGTGATCCTAGTCTTTACAACCCATCTCTGGATCAGCTGATCCTTGTTCTACAGACACAGAACTTTAACTAGACCACACAGACTTCTGCAGCTGTTCCAGCTGTGTTTGATAATCTGATCCGGATCAATAATCTGAGTGATCCATACTTGGACAGGCTGCAGGACACCGGCATCTCGGTGCTCCACTCGATCTTCCCATTCTCGCTCTTCTGGTGGCCAGAAATGGTTCCTGACGGTTTCTCTGTGATGATCTTATACCTGAGAAGGAGAGAGCGGGATCAGCTGACCTGTGGCCTGCTGGGATTGGTTGCTGTGGAAACCTGCTCTTACATCACTTCCTTGTTCCTGCGTGGTCCTTCGAACGGTCGGAACGGGAGGCTGCCGGTAGCGGCGTGGTAGAACGTCACGCCGATGCTCCACAGGTCCACCGTGGCGCCGTACTTCTTCTGGTGGTCCTTCCGCAGGACGGCGCGCTCGTACATGTCCGGGTGCTGCAGACACACAACCAGGTTAGCTACAGATTAGCTACTTACTGTGACAGGTTAGCTACAGGCAGCAACACACAATTCTCTCCCCAGGTGTGTGTCTCACCAGGTACTCTTCGGTGCCGTACAGAGACTGGAACTGCTCGTCGTCTTCCAGCTCGCGGGCGGCACCGAAGTCCGTCAGCTTGTAAACGGAGCGCCCGTCCTCTCCGATCACCCTCATGATGTTTCCCGGCTTGATGTCGCGGTGAACAATGCCGTACTCCCTCAGGTGGTTCATGCCTGCCACTGGAGGACACAGCAGACCGGGTCAGGTGAGGCGGTACCTGGTAGTCTCGGTCCAGATCCGGGCCTTACCGACGTCGTGGAGGACAATGAGGAACTCGTCCTCAGGGAGGCCGTAGGCGTTGGTGGACTCCTCCAGGACGGTGTAGAGGCTGCCGCAGGGGCAGTACTCCATCACCAGGACCTTGTGCCGGGTGTTGGTCTGCCAGCAGAACTGGGTCAGAAACATTTCTACATCTGGACCTCAGCCCTCATCAGAAACGGACCCACCTCTTCCTCCACGGCGAACAGCTTCACGATGTTCTTGTGGTTCAGCTTCTTCAGAACCTCAAACTCTCTCATCTGGACGTCGAGCGGCCGCAGGAAGCTCAGGTTGTTGAACACCTTGACAGCATACAGGTCGCCCGTTTTCTGCACAGAGACACCGCTGTAACCGCCTGACTGGGTTCTGCTGCATCAGAACCGGTTCTGACCCACGACCGACCATACCTTGTGTCGTCCTCGGTAGACGTTGGCCGTGGCGCCTTGACCCAGGAGGTCGGAGATCAGCCACAGGTAGTTGGTGGTGCTCTGCATTCTGACGGCCGGCGGATCCTGGAGAGACGGGCAGCGGATCAGAACACGGCCGGTTCCAACCCAGATAGTCACACACGCGGATCCAGAAGAAGTGGACACATAAAACAAGACCGGACCGGGTCTACGAGGCTGTATCGGTGCAGGCATGGACTGAATGTGTCAGAACCGGTCAGAACCAGTCACTGTTCCAGAGCCTGGTTCCGACCAGAACCAGTCCAGAAGTGGGTCAGAATATTATCCAGTAACGACCGCTCCATGAGGCGGTTCTGGTGGTGAGCCTGGTTCAGGGCCGACCCAAGGCATAAGCAAACTGAGCATCCAAACTTCCAACGCTGCGGAGGATGAAAAGTTATCGATGTCGAAAAGAAGGACTTCAGGAGAGAAACAGGAAGGATAGGGAAAAGACGAGATAAGGTTTGTTTCCTCTTGGTAACGTTTATCAGAAAGGTTTGTGGAGCTGCTAAAAGAAAATTAGCTTAATGGTGACTTTGAATGGTCCAGTTCAACAGCCAAATATTTATTTATACACAAGAATTGATTGTTTTTTTACATTTCTAAAGATAGAGACAGGATGGACAGATGTGAGCGACCACTCACCTGTATGTTTACAGCCGACCTTGGCTTACAAAAATAAATAATATATTGAAACTAATTTCAGGTTTGTGTAATAACCTGTGGTTCAAACAGCAAATACTGAAAGAAATCAGCTATTGTTTAGATTTTAATGACGATGGAGAAGTATCTCTACAGTCTATGAAAAATGACTTTAGACGTCAGGGAGAAACAAATAAAACATGAGTCGATCAAACCATGTCAGATAGTTACAGCAACTTTTGATAAGGAATTTCAGAGAGCCGATTCTGGTTCTGCTCTAAACTGGACCACGATAAACTGGACTGTGGATCAAACCGACCGATATCTGTTATAATTACTGATAAACAACTTTTCACTTCTATGGCCAGACAAGTGGAAGAATCCTTTCCTTCCTGAATCCATAACGATTCAACTGGATTCAAACGTCAAACACATTATAAGAACATTACATGTTATAGATCACATACAAAAGAACAAATAGAAGCTATTATAATCAGTATGGATGCGGAAAAGGCATTCGATTCAGTCGACTGGAATTTTCTCTTTGGGTTTTACATAAATTTGGACGACATGATGCAACAATAAAAACAATACAGGCGTTATACAATAATCCCACAGCGAGAACTAAAGCTAATGGACATTTATCTGACAGAGAGTCTTCAGAAAGAGAGTCAAGACACGGTTACTTTACTTAGCACCATTAGCCCAAATGCTAAGACAACACAAGGATATTAAAGGAATAAATATTAAAGGGAAGAACAAATGTGCTTGTTGTGCAGACGATATATTAATTTACAGCCGACCTACTCTCTTGCTACAATTATTCAAACAATTTGGTAAATTATCAGGGTACAAAATTAATATTAACAGAACTCAGTTGCTGTCTTACAATTATACTCCACCACAGGAAATCCGAAGCAGAAACTCTTAGCTCAAACATCTGGGCGTTAGCTCACCAAAACACTTCAAAACTATTTGAATGCAGTTACGTTCCCAAACAAATAAAATCAAATAGGATATCACGGGATGGAATGTCACTCCTCTAAGTTTACCTCTAGAACTGACAAGGGATATTTGGCAGGTGAAAGACTCAGAATTGGATATAAGGTTTTACAACTGGAGGAGAAAAAGGGAGGTTGGGGTTATCTTTCCTTAGAGCAGGGGCGGATCTACTGGGGTGGCAACAGGGGTGGCAGTTGCCCCCCCTGTTGCCACCTCAGCTGGCGACTATGAATTCAATAAATAATTATGGCAAATCGGACATTAATCGGACATTAAGTGCATGAATAATTTTTTTTCCGACAACATTGAATGCAACACAATGTAACCTGACACCCACTGCTAAGTAGCGGGAAGTGCGAGAGAAGGACAGAGCGCGAGGCAGCAGCATTGATGGATATATTATTGGACTGGACATTATGTGATTTATCGTAAGTCACACATGCGCAGTTTCTGTCCATTGAGTCAGAGATATCGGTGGTCAGGAAACTACTACAATCACGCAAAGAATCAGAACAACATAATCAATTCAACCATAGATAA
>NW_015115519.1:59339-60834 GCF_001443285.1 Poecilia latipinna
GAAAAAGGGAGGTTGGGGTTATCTTTCCTTAGAGCAGGGGCGGATCTACTGGGGTGGCAACAGGGGTGGCAGTTGCCACCCCTGTTGCCACCTCAGCTGGCGACTATGAATTCAATAAATAATTATGGCAAATCGGACATTAAGTGCATGAATAATTTTTTTTCCGACAACATTGAATGCAACACAATGTAACCTGACTACTGCTAAGTAGCAGGAAGTGGAGAGAAACTATAAGGACAGGGCCCGAAGCAGCAGCATTAATATGGATGTATATATATTACTGGACTAGACATGACGTGACTTATCGTGCGCCATTGCTGTCCATTGGTCAGGAATATCAGTGGTCAGGAAAATACAGCAATCTGAAAAATGGACGAAATGTTTAGCGGTTAATTCAAACCTGACAGCCATAGATAACAAGGTTCAATGGTTTCACATTTAACAGGTGAGGAAAAAGTTTTAATTCAAATAAAACATTGAAAAAGTGAGCAGTGGGTCAGTTATGCTAGCCTAACTGTTACTAGCCCGCTATTGACTTTGATAGCCTTAGCATGTGCTGCGCAGTTCGGTGTGTTTTGGTTCCGTTAGCATTAAACAGGTCAACCCGCCCACCACGTCATCAGTAGAGCAGCTGTTTAAATCAGCTAATCAACCCCCGCTGTGTTCAGGCGAAAACTTATTAATAATGATAATATAGACATTAAGCCTGACAGCATAATGTAACAGACTGGATGTTCAGTTTTGGTGTTTTTGCTACTTTTTGTGTGGGAAATGTTAGTTTGGTGTCGATTCCCCTGATCGGATTGAACGTATCTCTGCTTTATCTGCTCGTTGAGCTGTTGTCTGTCGGTTGCCATGGCAACGGGTCCGCGTGTTGGGCGATGCCGACATGGAGCAGAAAAAGCAGAACAGAAATGGTTTTATCTAGTTTGGTTCCTCACTTTGTTTATTAGCTTGATTGTACGTTAATTGTGGGTCACTGCAGCCCTAAAAGTTCTTCTTGACATAATTAACAGAAACTCAACTGTTTATAGATTTGTATCACGGAGAATTTATGCATCAAACATCAGTTTTCTCAGCTTTACTTTAAATCGTATTTAATAGATAGATCTGATAATAAATGATGGCACTACTAATATTTTTGTGACAGATTTCTGCTCATCCTGCATTGGAACTGAATGGTTTTCTGGACTCAAAGCATCACATAGCCACTAATAGGCTCTGCCCATTCCAGTAATACTTATCAATGAGAAGCAGCATGAAAGACGTAAAAATAATTAACTATACTACATTAAGAAATTATATTTAATCCTCAGTGCTACAATGCAAGTTAAAAACTATTTTGCAACAAGTAAATCAAGTAATTTAAGTCCAGTGTTAGGTCTGTGTAAGTTAAATGTGAGAATGAGACGTTTATATATATATATATATATATATATCTATATATATATATATATATATATATATATATATATATATATATATATATATATAT
>NW_015115519.1:65103-67824 GCF_001443285.1 Poecilia latipinna
GTGATATGTGTGTGTGTGATATATGAGAGAGAGAGGTATATATATATATATATATATATATATATATATATATATATATATATATATATATTTCCATATTCTGCCATCATCGTGTCTTCTGGGACTGAATTATAAAAGAGATCAAGCTCATGTATTCTGGCATAACCCTAAGAAACAAATATCTGATGACTATTTTATTAATAGCAAGTAGAAACAACATTATAAGAAAATGGTAAAATGGTTATCACAGGACAAACTAACTTTAGGCCCCTGGATGGAAATAACATTTAACTCTCAGACAGTGGCAGAGTTGGGTGAAACTAAAAGATCTGATTTTATTTTCAGAAACCAAACACCTCATAATTACTTAACAACATGCTTCTGTTAGTTTGTTTTCTACATTTCTAACCATTTCAGTTTTTATTCTTTACATTCTGTTTTTACTCCCACAGTGAAAATCTTCCTCAGGGAAGTGGAGTTGAATCATGAGGTCAACTTGTTATGTATGTATGTCAAATGTTATGTAAAATTTGCTTCCTTGGAAATAAAGTAAAAAAAACTGCTTCAAAAAGGAAAAAAAGATAAATAAAATAAATAACTGCTTTTCTCCAGGCCCCTTTATAGAGCCAGCGGTCTAGTCAAATCACGGATGCATTCAGAGTGTTTCATGGCGTCAAACAGGAAATTACCTCTGTCTACTTCCTGTGTAACCTTCCTGGTTTTCCTCCAGGACCGGCGTCGGGAACGCTTGGCTCCTTCCTTTAAGCTGAACCAGAAACCTCCAGAAGCCCAAACCGATCAATCAAATTCAGAAATACTTTATTGATCCCAAAGAAAATGAAATGTTTGATCTGTTTCCCTCACAGATTTAAATAAAGTTTAGATTTTATGATCCTAAACTCTGATTTAGACTTTTGCCTTATTATCCATCAGTGAAGACATTTTAGTTTATTAAGACACCGGAACATTCTACACTTATTGTTCTGTTGTATGAAAACCAGAACCGACCTGTGACCTGCAGAAGAACCAGAACCACGAGCAGGTGGGTTCAGAACGCGCGAGGATGTTCCATCCCAGGCTGAACCGAACCGGACCGGACCGGGCTCCTCTGGGTCACAATAAGAACAACGCTCAGCTTCAAGCCTCACAACTGAAGCGAGCTCAATCAGTTCAACGTGAACCTGGAGCAGGTTACGTGATCTCAGCCTATCGCCATGGTGACAAGGCAGGTTCAAAAGGTACCGGACAGCCCGGCATGACGTCACGCAGCCTGGAAAGTCCCGTCCTGGGAGTTTAACGTAACGGGTCGTGACGTCATGACGGCTACGGGTATTATTGTGATCAATCACGGATAGATTAAAGAATTGATTTGAGTTTAATTCTGGCTGACTGAGCAGGGAGCGCGCATGCGCCGGCCGCGAGCCCGTCTATGGATGCGGGAACGCGCACCTTGGGCCCTCGCGTAGAACTGAGTCAAGCAGAGCTCAGAAAACAGGTCAGAGCACTGGAACTGTTAGCTAACATCTTCCCACACCGAACCATATTCGGGTCAGAACCAGAACCGCGGGTTTACCTGAAAATAAAGCGATATTTATTTTTGTTTACTTCCTTACCTCCTCTCTGCTGCTCTCGGCTCCTCTTCCGCTGCTCCTTTGTCAGCTGACCGCGACTGACCAATCAGCGAGCAGGCAGAGGCGGGGTGGGACCTACAGGCTACCGTAATATAGGAAGAAGGGTACCATCTGTAATCTGAGCCCTTCACATTACCTCGTGGATGAATTCATACAAAATAAAGTTTAAAGAAAACAAAAACGGGTCACAATTTATGAACTTATACCTGGAGGATGTGAGTTCAGAATTAAAACACAGGAAGAACATAAACCGCAGAAGGGCAAAGGGACTAATTACTACGGTAAAGACAAAAACCAGAAACTAAAAGTGAAACTGATCAACCAGCTTAATAAAAATAAAAACATGGAGGGTCAACTAAGTAAAATATTTAAAAGTTAAACTGGAGGAGTTGCAGTTTCAAATAAGAACATATATTTATATAAACATTTGTAAAGTAGAAGAAATAAAACCATTTGCAGAAAGAAACGGAGAGCGATTACACATGAAGGAGAGAAAAACTAAAACTGATTTTGAAAAAGGTTAAATTAGCTGCTCTGAGTGCTCACAGGCGACCCCTGCTGGTTACAATAACTTGAATTGACAGAAACTTGGCTTCAGAAACGTCTGACAGCTTTATCTCCCACACTATGGATTTCTGAGTCTTCTGAATATTAAAGACCATCAATAAGAACAAATTATATTCAGATCTCTGCTTAGTTAAAGCAATTTCTAACAATTCAACTGAAAAACAAAACTGAAACGAGAAAAACTAAAAACCTGCAAAACCCGGTTAAATCAGTGTTGAAATCACAGAGAACCTGATTCATCCTCATTACTGTTCAGCTGTCTAAGTTACATTTTCCTGACTTTTGCTCATTTTGGACCCTGGGCCTCAGAAACCTGGTGGAGGTTGTATCATGATCTGGGGTTAGTCTTTGTAAAGATTGATACTTTTATTATTACATTGTTTTATTGTTAAATAGTGTTAATGCCAAGACACACTGGTTGTTGCTGCTTTAATTTACTCGTCAGTTTTTCAGTTGAATCGTACAGGATGAATATTTGGGAATTATTTGTTCCGTTCCCAGATAGCACATGATGTTAAATCAA
>NW_015115520.1:0-25869 GCF_001443285.1 Poecilia latipinna
TTCATGACAAATTTGAAACGCTGGGTTTAAAGGGATGGGCGCAGGTGGCAGGCCCCTTAAAATTTCTGCAGGAATTTTCTAGTTTCTATGTAATATTTGAAATGATTCTTTTTTTTTCGTTTAGATAAATTTCGCAACACTTCCACTTAATAAAAAAACATCATTATTTAAATTGTAACTTCTACATCTACTTTTAGAAATTAATCTGAATACAGATAAAGTCTTTATAAAATTTGACGTAGGCACAGCATTGTGAAATAAATATCCTAAAATTTGACTTTTCTACATTGCAGTAAAAATGAACATAAAAGTTACAGAGCAGAATTGTTCTCTCTAATACTTGTATGTTATTCCTTAGTCGGTTTACATCAAATTGTAAAAGTAAAAGCAGAGTAGAAACCTTCCAAGTGCGTCTCAGAGTGACTGAGGGTGTTGGAGAGGTGATGACAAAGATGGTTAGACTGACAGACGGGAAGAAAGTGACTCCTGTGGAGAGCTGCTAATCCCAAAGTTAAGTAGATTACTATCGCAGCCTGGTGCTCCATACCCGTCTGTCTGAAGGAAATGGAGCTGCTATAAGCTGCTAAGTTGCTGTGCATTGGGAAACTGTGTGTACCAGAAAAGTGGCCAGTATCGCTCACCTCCTGGACTCCTTTCTACCAGCGGTGTTTATCACCTGTCAATCATAGCCGAGTTCTACTTCCTGTCAAGCTCTGCTTGTCTGAATCCACACGTGTTTTCAGGGAGCCCTAGGCTTATCGAAACAATTTTTTAACAAAGGTTTTAGCAATTTTTTTAATGTGTGGAAAGTCTGCCATCAAACTCAATTTACTTCCAGATTCAAGGTAAACTATTCCTTTGCTTGATGTTTTGTTGCTACAGTTTTTGATGCTAATCAAACTGGACGCAAGTTCTAAGTAAACTTTCAAAAGTAAAAATTTAAATCAATATTTGAATTTATTTTCAGTCATAAATGAAACATAATATATAGTGCAAATATGTTTGAAGTTACAAATGAAAAAATTCAAAGTTGTATGGCACATTTGTATCCAATCCTATTTAATGCATAGAACCATCTTGTGCTGAAACTGCAGCTGGTATTTTTTTTTTAGGTTTTGTCTTTGCACATTCAGAGACTGACGTTTTTGCTTATTATTATTATTATTATTATTATTATTATTTTCAAAATTGCTAAAGCTCAGTCAGATTGTATGGAGGATATTTGTGAGCATAAAGTCTTGCTGAAGATTTTCAGTTCAACTCTGGACTTTGGGGCACTCAGAAAAGCAGAATAACAACAAACTGCTTGGAGTTGGGTTGACTCACTTCTCTTTGTTATAACAATAAGTGTTCTCAGGTAGTGACACACAGACTCCAGCCGTCATTTTTACTACCCTCTATTGTCATCTTTCACAGAGCTGTAGCTGCTGTTTGTCTGCAGATCAGTTACCAACAAAGAGATATGCTGCAAGTTCTTCCGTTGAAATCTATGTACAAATCGTATTTAGTCATGGTGTAGTTCAATCTGCGCCTTGCTTAGTTTCACATAAACATATTGTTGCAATGTTTGGTATCACAGTTGCTGTCTCGGAGGATGACAACAAAACAAGCTTGTGTCTACCCTGCTGACGGTGGTAATATCCCACTTTGTAAACGGCCTCTTTGTCTGGTGTGGCATTTGCTAAATGGAAACCTTTGAATTTGATGGAAACTTTCAGCTGTTGTGAGAGACAGATGTTTTTTTTTTCAATGTTCTTACCAAAGATAAACACGGCTTGCTGGCTGACTGCAGTATTGATAGCGTTTAGTGATTATTTTAGTTTTATTTGATTGGCCATTCACCTTTGACCCTAGCATATATCTGTCCCCCATGTTTAATAGACATGTTGATGCCGATTACGCACATACAGTGAGAGTTGTGCATAATTTCTGTGTAAACTGTTATTATTATAAGTACTCTATGTGTGTGTGTGACATGTAGATTTAGAGGTTGATTTCTTAATGTTGCATTAAATAGGTAAAAATATCTAATATATTTCACATTTTATTTCTTATGGGGGTTTTTCCAAGTAGATTTTCACGATGGGGTAGAATCTCATCTGTAAGTTTTCTCTGATAACTCAATCTGTACTGTCCTTGGAGCATCGCCCAGCCTTGCTATGTTTCATAATTTCCTACAAGGGTTTTCATATTTAAAAAATAATACATTGATAGGCTTCTTTATAAAGTTGTACATCTCATACTGAACACTTGTTTGGCATAGTAAAAGGCACATAACAAGGCTTAGGTAATGAGCATACCTTAAAGAAAACAGTTTAAAAGACAAATGTGAAAAATATTGGTAAAATAGTCTAAAAAGCTGCTTAATTTAATCATGAAAATCACATGGTTAAGGTGTAATTAGAGAAAATGTAGAGCAAATGAAAGGGTTTCTTTTTTCAGCTAATTTCATTAGCAGTTAGCATAATTAGTGCTCTGATCTTCAACGCTGGCCCTGTGCATTTTCTACATACTCCTGCTTTATGTTCACGTTTTCCAAAAGGGAAACGATGTTTCCTATTCGTTTGTCTCCCACGCCCTCCCACTGTAAGTGGAGTTTGGAAACTTAAAATGATAAAATAAATCTGTTTTTTATTCCAACTGGTCCTCATGTTGCTGCTGAATCTCAGCAGCCCATTTATTACTACTTCAATAATTTAGTATAATTTCTTGTTTTAAGTGTAACAAACATACATTAACAACATAACAAACATCCATTGTGTGTAATCTAACTTTTAAAATGTTTTGACAGAAGGTGATGCTTTGCAGCAGATTACTCCAAAGTAAGTTCAATACTTTGGAGTTTTAACCTGCCATATCTACAAATAAATAGATAAATAAGTCTACTGATGTATTTTAAACATTTGCTTATAGACTGTAGATGTCCATGTAGATTTTAGTGCTTTCATGTTCAACAGTTCTGGATATATATCAGTAAAATCAGTCAAAATATGATGGTTAGGATCACAGGGCCAAATTGATCCAAGAATTACATCAGATCATCCCCGCAACTTGCTTGATGCCATTTAATGTTAAAGTAATGCATTTGGTAGCTCAATAACATGCTGAATAACTGAAGCCTGCTTTAGTTTTTCTATTCAGCGATTTGTGTTTGTGTGGGCTGAGGTAATGAATCTACATCTCACTAGATGACCTCTGTTTCTTATTTTTCATATATATCAGATTCTCTGTCTGCCTGGATCTGACCTGGTTTCTTGTTTTTGAGACATGACTCAGATTATAAGCATTAGTTTATTCATAACTAGTCTAGATATTTCCCAGCAACCCACGTCAACACATAAATGCTTATCTGTAAAAATGCAGGCTTGAAGCACCAAATGAGCCGCAGACACGTAGACTCACTGATATGTCTGTATATCAGACATGCCAGTCTGATGAGATGTGTTTAGGGTTAGACTACAGCCAAGGTAATGTTTGCAAGATCCCAATGTACCTTCATCAGACTAATTAGTTCTTGGTGTGAAGAGAAACACAGGAGTTTCTCACGATGTCGCATAGAAATGCATTACGTTGAGGATAAAAGTCACCCACCAGCTATAAAAAGAAGGTGGGACCTTATCTTGAAGATACAGCAGTGCTTTAAGCAGTTTGATGTTTTGGATAAAAGTCTATGCTGAGCAGCTCTGTGGTGTAATGTTACATTAATGTTGCTGCCAGTGCAATATGGCTGTAATGTCAGAAGTGATTCACAGTATGATCACGTCAGAAGTGTAACAGCTTAAAAACAAAAGTACAGATCAAGGCATCAATTAAAACCGGAACTGAGCTCAAAATAATATTAACCAATTAGCTGCAAGTGAACCATTTTGTTGCTCCAGTGTAACAAGACGGATGGAAATGCACATAAAAGAAATCCACCAACATCAGCAGGGAAAGGGTTTCTTTTTACCTTCGTTTTGCCTTAAGCAAGTAAAGCACAGAGTGGAGTGTTTGAGATCAGAGGATTGACCTGAGCTCTGGAGAAAATTCTCACTTTTACCTTCAAAAACCTGAGCTTCGTTTGCCACCTTATTGTGGCAAATTTTTCACTTTGTACTTTGATATGTTATCTATTTCTTTTTTTCTCTGCAGCATTTTTTGGCTGAATCTGATTCCCAATGAAACATTCAGTTTTCTATTTTGATGAGACAAAACGTGAGAATTTGCTTTTAAGATTTTAAGGTTTCCCAGCTCTAAAGCGGTCATTTTATTGTACTGTCCCCCTTTGTGATGCAAGATGTTACTATTGTGGCTGTGTTTGAAATGGACATGTGTTATCAAACAGCACGAAATCTCTTCTTCGGAGTGTAAAGAAAAACAAAAAGCCTTTTGTTTTAGATCTAGTGCATATGTTGTCTGGGCCAATTTGCATAAATGATGCTCCCTTTATAAGACATTTAACTGTTTGCAGTCAGATGTTGACTTGGTGTGCTTTCTCTTCTCTTTGTCTTTGTGGGACGCAGACAGCCATCTATCACAACCTGATCCGAGCTCCTATGTCTGCGCTTATGTTAATGATTTAGGGTCTCTTTGGGACACTGAGGGGAGGACGTGGCACGCTGTAACCAAGGGTCAGCTGGGACCATCGCAGAGCAGCAGCTGTTAAAGAAGTGACTGGAAAGAGGCCATAGGAAGGAGGAATATGTGAGAGTACAAAGAGGGGAGTGGCAGGGGAGGTGTTAGATTGATGAATGACGGAGGAGATGGAGGCGATATGGAGCACGGAAAGGAGGAGGAGAGGGTGGCAATGATGCGTTTGTCACAAGAGACTAAGTCACGCCAACACGAAGGGGAGATATCCTGTTTTATTCTCTGAACATGTTAGGTAAACTTATCCTTCTCACATAATTTGGCCGGGTTTGAAGTAATAAGCTTTAAAAAGTTCATACAGACGGTGAAATTCTGCTACAAAAGCTGGTCAGGAGATTAAAATGCAAACATAAATAAAACATTCTGACAAAGCAGAGAACCGTGCAATGAACTGATAACGAGATGGTGTAACTGAAGCGGACGAAAGAGCGAAAACTCAATGACTGCTCTACAAAGTCAGATTGTGTCTCATTAAATGAGCTTTCCTATGGCGAAACAAGACAAGGAAAAGATGCTCCAGCAGAGGGAGAGATACTGAAGGGGGAAATGAGAGCTGCAGATCACTGTCTGTCCCTCCTGCTGCCTCCATTTACCATCATTGATCGTACAGCCAGGCTGAATTGATGCCTACCTGCTGTACTCAGACGGTCTGTGTCTGTATTAATGTGTACAAGTGATGGGAGCAGGGTGCTTGCATGTTTCAGTGGATGGCTGAGTGTTGCAGTTCTCATGTTTCTCTTTCTAATAAATACCCTTACAGGTATAGAGAAATGGGAAAAGCCCCGCTACGTGAGGATGTGTTGCCACAAGAGGGTTAGCAACATCAGTGAGGCTGTCAAAATATTCAGACTCTACTTAATTGTTCTTTTAACATCTGGCACTTTGGCGTAAAACACTTGGGATATGAGAAGTCATTCACAACAGTATCACCTGAATCTCCCTAAAAATATTCACAAAATATATTCTTTTTTTTTTTCCTGCAGAGTTCAGACAGCTTCTTCTGCATCAAAACTCCTATTACTTTAATGAAAAGGTTTACAGCAACAGTTGAACTGCTTTGTTTTATGGCATCTGTGGTGGAGCATGTCGACATCTCCCATTTGGAAAATAAATAAATAAATCATGACTTGATTTTAGTGTTAAATTTACCTCAGTAATTCAAACAAAGTTGAGAGAACAATATGCATGTATTTAATTTCTATTTTGATGCTAAACATTGCAAAAAATACAAACACTATTACATATTAAAATTACAGGCATCACCCATGTAGTCCTTTCTAAACTTTTATTTTTATCTGAACTGAATACACCTAAGCTGAGCTGTCACAACAAAGAGCAACAAGAGCAGTTGTAGAAAGAAAGCACAAGTTATATAAGGCGACAGATTAGATCAAAATTAAACTCTTTCACAATGTGAACCGGAAAATGTCTGAATACACCCAGCCTGCAGTTATCTTGGTGGTGGCAGCATCATGCTTTTCCTTAGGGTTAGTGAAGCTGATCATAGCTGATTTATGCGTCTAAATACATTTGGACTCCTGCAAGAAAACACTGTTAGAGGCTGAAAAAGCCTTAAGACTTGGACAGATGTTCACCTGCCAGCCAAATGGTCAAACTGCTTTCAGTCAAAGCATATACATGTCTTAGAATGGCCTAGTCAAAGTGCAGATCTAAATGCAGTTGAAAAACTGTGGTTTGCAAGACTTGAAAATAGATGTTTCCAGACACTCTCCACCTAAGCTCACTGAATTTGGCAACTATTTTGCCAAAACTCCTTCGGTCTCCATTCATGTGAAACTGTTGGGGATGCGACACCAGCAACTGCGATTGCAAGGAAATGTAAGCATTACAACTTTTCTTCCACAAATTATGCAGTGCACTGTTTTTCTCACATGAAATCGCTACCAAAACATGTTATTAAAGTTTGTTTAAAATTGACAAAATGTGGAGAAGACAGTTCACATAAACCTTTTGTGAGATCATGTGTTCACGTAAATAAAGGGAGGTTTATTTACGTGAACATATTTGATTTGACATTGTTGGCCCCTGTAGAGTTTGGTAATTAACACATTTTATGAGTTTGATCTTTACAGAAACCCTGTTAAAAGCCCATATTGCCATCATTATCAAGGCTTTTATACAGGACACCTTGATTGCCAACGTTTGGATCGGTGCTTGAGGAAAATCAGTTGATTGTTTTACCACCAAAAAAAAAGCTGGTGTGTCCTTGATCAGCCGGCTTTTATTGTTCACCATCCAAACTGGCGTTGCTCCTGTCGATCTCTCGTTCAGCCATCTGTACAAGGTAATTGTACCATTTACCATTTTCACCCCCCACCCTTTTGACCGCCAGTAGTTTTTTAACTCTGCCTCACCCATTTCCTTTCTTCTTCGCGTCTGCTCTCCACTTCCAGCAGTGCATCCTTTGCACTCTCTCTGAGCGCCTCTCCGTGTGGGTGATGTAGATAGTTGAGTGTCTTTGTGCTTGACACGTGTGTTGCAAGGGGGTGCGCACAAAGACACACACACTCATAAATCCACATAAACATACACATTCGTATACACACTGTTTGTATTATCTGTAAAATGCTCAGCTGTGAGGCCCCTGGCCCTAATGCCCTGTGTGTGGGGTGAGGACAGGACCCCCATTGTCCCGTAGATTAACCACCACACACTCAAATACACACCCACATGCTTCCCCAGACCCCCATGGGGTCTCTTAAATGTGGATGTGCCTTCAGGCAGAAAATCATGGGGCAATTTCCAGCAGGGTCCAGCCGAGGATCTGGGGAGTGGGGTGCTGGAGTCTTTCGGTTTGAAGATTTACATATTGTTCGATCTTTTGTCTGTTATTCGGGGTGACAGAAGTTAGTCTGAAGCCTTTTGTTCTTCCGTTCTTCCAGGAAATTGGAATAAGAATCTAAATGGTGATGTGAATTGACAATGCAAACATCTGTTTAACCATAAATTAAATTACAGTCTTTCTGTATGTCATTGGTTTTAAGGTGCAAATGTTACATTCATGCAACACACATGGTTATAAAATAGCAACAGGAACGATGCAATTAAAGAAGCAAGAATTTTAGGTTAGTTGATACATCAGCAAAAGGTAATGCATAATCTTCAGCTTCTTTGCATAAATTTTGTCTTTGTTTTTATTCTAAATAGGGGGACATTAGCACATATGGTGAAGGTTTTGTGATAATGCATTTTTTGTTAAGACATTTAATGTTAATTAAGCAGCATTCAGATGGTTATTTTTTCGATCATTCCTGCTATTAGTAGTCATTAATTATAAATATTCAAAGCAAGACAACATCGTTCCACCTGTCAGAGAGAGTATTGTAAAAAAACCCAAAACATTACTATATTTTCCTGACTTTGCATCATTCATGTTGATGAAAGGTTTCGGTTACATATTGTGATCAGTTGGTTGCTTTTTAAGAAACTATATGGGAACTGGCGGCTTTGGCCTGGAAATGTGAAATGCTGACTTCCAAACTCTAAATCAGGATGGTCAGGAACATTTCCCCCAGTGTTCTGACGTTCTGTGCTACCTAGTCAGATTTTCCTACCATTGTTGGTGAAGTGCGCAGCGGAGCGGAGACGCCTGCAGTAAATCCCGGTGATAGAGAGGTGAATACTTCATGTCCACGGTATACATTTACATTTAGTGCATTAGTTAAAAAAGAGCATCATGAAGAGAAAACTGATATGCAAGTTGCTCTGGACTAAAGTCGCAGGACTAGGCAACCATAAAAAAACTGACGTATAGTCAGGAAAATACGGTAATGTCAGAGAGCAATCCATCAGGGACATTATAGGATGCCCCATCTGTAACTAAATATTTCATGGTGGTATAAGTCTAATGTAAGAAGACAATGAAATTGCTGTATTTCACCAGATGCTAACCTCCTTCCCTTTGTGTCTGAGAATGTGGTAGTTCAGTAACAGTGTTTTCTTTGACGTCACCCAGCCACTAAATGTGTCCTCCCTGTTAATTGCAGATGTGTGAGAACAGAAGTCAGGCAAACCATGAATTACTGTCTCAAAGCTGTATTGCTGCATGTCATGTTTGGCCGTCTGAGCTGATGTGATGTAATGATATGGCAGTCGTATTCTTGGACTTGAGGTTTCGTGGGCATTTCGGTTTTCTGGTAGTGATGGCACTCCTGAGCGAAGGAGGAGGAAGTAAAGTGGTTGGATCTGAGTTCTTCATGGTTTGCTTTAGTCTTTATTGTCACTTCCTGCATATGCCTGTCTGTGTTAATGCTTTTCTGAATGCTATGCAGAGAACGACTTGGAAAAAGCTTAATTACACATGTTTAGATTTGGGTGAATTTACAACATGACAAAAGTAAAAGGTGACTGTGAGAACATTAGACTGGAGCAAAAGGGAGTGGCACTGAAAGTTGTGTTAATTGCAAACAAAACAAACAGAGACATCTTGCACTTACTTTTTAACATTTTTCTATATGAGCATGTGACCCAAGTCTTAACTCTTAAATATTTGCCTGTTTACATGGGTCTTTTATACACGTCTGAACCAATTCCCACATATTTTGTAAGAGTATTTATCTAGCTGAAGCAACTCAGGATGTTGGACGTACCCTGTGATTTCTGTCAGCATGCAGTGGCACCACTTCCATTAGGTCCTGAAGTTTGGAAGCTAAATCAATAAATCAACTGGACCTTGCAGACTTTGGGTAAGAACATTTTACTGTATATTCGTTTCACCTGCAAGCGGTTTTAACTTTGTAGCTGATCCGTGTAAACCGATGTGACACCCTAGACGTGACTGGCCTCCTGCACCTTGATGCCAATATTGTGCACATGCTGTGCAAGCACTAGGCATGCGGCACGTGCAGGGGTTTAAGTGTATGTGCACATGTGTGTGTCGCCGTTGCAGACGGGGGAGGGTCAGGATGGTGTGGTTGGTTGGCTCTGTGTGAGCTCTTTGTAAAACCGGAGGGGGAGCCGGAGAGGGGAGGGAGGTGAACCGGGTGTTTCTCTCAGCTGCCGGCTGGTCTGGTTGCTGTTGGTAACTTTGCTTGATGAGATCAGAGAGATCAGCTTTCAGGCTTCCATGTCTCGTGCTCCCACTCCCTTCTCTCACTCTCTGCTCAGTGGCTCTTTCTCGGAAAGACTGAAGTGGAACTGAAACTGGAGTTGGGCTGAGAGTGTGTTCAGAGCTGCTGGTTGTCCACTGTACGCGTCATGACTGCGCTGCCTTGGAAACCCTCAATGGAGTTGGAGCAGAAGCGAGCCTGGGGGAGGTGAGGGAGAAGTGATAGCCTTAGGACAGATAAGCTCCAGGGAGGGACAGGAGAGAGAGAGGAAGAGAGAGAGAGAGAGAGAGGTGGGGGGGAGGAAGGAGGTGGGCAGCTCTCTGAGTAAAGAGTCTCTCTCTTTCAGTTGTGGTCAGAGTTGCGAGCTGCTCGTCTCTTCCTTGCACTGTCTTCTCTACTTGCGACTGCGTGAATGAGATACGCTGCTTTTTGTGTGAGGGACTTTGATGTTTCTTCATACCATCGTTTAGACATTCATGGATTCAGACTGAGCTGCAACATGAGGTGAGATATGAAAAGTCATTACAAACAGTTTGAGCTGTTCTGCCATCTGAAAAGGTGAGGTGAATCTTTGTTTGAATGAGATTGCTTCTGTTTGGTGACAGTTTCTCCAATTACTCACGCAGCGCTTTAGGCTTAAAAGCAGAACTCTCACGACTTCTTTTTCGTTATGTTTACATTAGAGGAGGAGATCAGCCTCGCTCTGTTGCTTCTGAAGATAAACTCAGTCTTGTCTCCACTAGCCCTTGGTACCGTTCTATGAGCTCCTCCTCACTCCATTTCACCTCACTTCAATTATCTTCTGGTGCCTTTAATTCCCCTAATGGTCCGAAGGTCTCAGCTGGCCAGCTGGGATACCCCCGGTGTGTGTATGCGCATGTGTGTGCTTTTGTTTGGAGCAGACCCATGTTGAGTGCTCTCGTATAAGCCACCCCTGGATTTCCTCTGCTCGCATACAATAATAGGATGGATCCTGGTGTCTATTTTTAAACGCCTTGTTTTTGTATTTGTAAGAGACACCTCCGATGTGAGTGCGTGCTCCGCGCCGTCTGCGGCAGCTTTTCTCACAGGACTGTTTGGTCTATGGATTGCGCTGGGAATGTGTGTGTGTTTGTTTGGTTCGTTCGGGGATAAAGCCGTATCAGCTCTCTTTTTTTTTTTACTTCATCCTTTTGTTTTGTCAGCTGCTGACCTCTGTTTCTCTCACTGTTATTCTTTCTTTCTCTTTCCATGTCCTCCATTGTTTGTTTTCATTCACTCTCTTTATTCATGGGTATCCATGTGCAACGTTCAACCACCCACAGTCTGTGCCTGATTTTTTATTTATTTTTATTTTTTTTATTGTTTTACATTAGTTATTCCCTTCCTTTTACGCGTTTCTTTTAATTGAGATTTCCTCCCACCCTTTCATTTTCACTTCTTTGCCTGGTCGCATTTTGAAGACAGTGAAAATATTTCTTCAAAGTGTTATTTGTTCATGTGTTGGTGCGTGTACAGAGTTGTGTGAATTTACAGTTCCTTGTGCTTCTCTTTGTTAAGAACAGTTCTGTTTACCAAGATGTCCATAGAAAAGAGATGCTTCAAAAACTCTTGCTACCCAAAAAACATGATTTGGATAAATTTTTGTTTATGATTGACAAATTAAATGTATCAGACTTATTTTTCAGTGGCATACAGACAGACATTTTTTGTTTGAAACACTCTGGTAAAGCCTTCCTACGCATATGTAGCTTATGCAGGTTGATCATAGTTATCCAAGCTGCCAGTGTTTGTTTGTTTGTATGTTTTTTTTACTTATACAAATATCGTGTGACATGAGCGTAATACCTTAGGGTGCCATATTTGTTGCACATGTGCGCTACTGCTACAAAATCAAAAAAAGGACTAATCAGATTTTGCAGCAGTGATTGAATAATAGTGATTCTCAACATATGACATGCAGACGCTCTGTCTGCGAAGAGAAAAATGTATTTACCAGCATGCTAAGTGTTTAGAGTAGTTCAAGCAGATGGATCGCGGCCTGATTTAAGCCCAGCTAATAATTATCTGACCGCTCATACTCAAAAGAGACACGTACTTTCATCCCAAGATAATTAGGTATTAAGCAGAGAAAATAATAATTTGAAGGGAATGGTGATGTCATGCTATCCTGAAATAGTGTGACACACACAATACAAAATAGGGAAGCATCATTAGTGACACACGCTTTTTTACAGACAGAACAAGAACTTGTCGGAGATGTCGCAATCAAGGATTTTTGAGTTTCTGACCCGGTTCTGATGTTTACATTTGAACTCAAGATATGAATACAACCAACAGCGGTGTAGCTGACATCCGGGTTTATTTAGCATTTTCACAATACCGATGTATATTGCAAACAAGTGCTTGAACTAGTTCATTGTAGAACTATGAGAAACTTCTGTTTCTTTGAATGTTTTCGAAAAACTGTGCTTTTTCCTTTTCAAGATTAAAATAACTTCAAAGAAGGTCATGCTTCGTAGCGGAGGGCTCACTCTGCAGCAGCAGAAATGTTCAGACGGCGGAGAACTGCAACAGGCTTTCCCCGCACATCTAAACTTTAAGCATTCTCCTAAATCAACCATTGACAGTCCTTACTCTTTCTCAAAATGTGCTTCTTTCCTGCAATTTTCGATCCATGCAAAATGCATTTTTGCAGATATACCAACATTCATGTTAAGATGAGAAATGTGACAGCTGTTTAACTGTCCACCTCGGATCTACACTCAGTTTGTTAGCACAGAATAATGTAAAGCAAATCTTTTAATACATGGGTTGATTCTTACTATATTTTCATCCTGGAAATATCAGCTTGTAGCTTTTAGCTCTAAGTAATGCAGACAGCCTTGCAGAGCTGCTTACATAGTCACTGGTGTTTCTTAATAAGAATTATAAATGATTCATTAGTTGCTACAAGGACCATTAATTAATGTACCATTGATGAAATGTAATTGATAATCTTGTGCCAGTTTATTAAATTAATCTTATTAAACTGTAAATATAAACAATTACATCAATCACTGTGAGATTCAGGGTTAAATTCACTATCTAGTGTTGAGGAAAAACTGTATGACCCTTTATGGATTTCTTCAGTTTTTGCTATTTTTGTCCATCCATTATCCAACACGCTTATCCCGGTGGAGTTGTGAGGGGTGCTGGTGGTCAACGTGAGAGAGGCGGGGTCGCACTGGACGGGTCGCCAGCCCAACACAAAGATAGACAGGACAAACAACCATGCACGCACCTGAGGAGAATTTAGAAAGACCAGTTAACCTGACGGTCATGTTTTTAGAAGCCAGACCATCTGGAGAGAACCTACGCATGCACAGGGAGAACAGGCAAAAAAGACCCCAGACCAGGATTCGAACCCAGGACCTTCATCTCACTGCTACCAATTGTGCAAATGTTTTTTCACCACACTTCAATATTTCACATCATCTAAACACTTTTAGATATGATTCAATACATAAAGCAGATTTCAAATGATCATTTGAAATCATTTATTGAATAAGTCAATGTTTTATTCATTTTTGGAGGATGGCTTTCTTTATTATTTGCTGAGCCCAAAAACTTTATTAGCTTTTTAAGCCTTTTCAGACTGATAAATATCAGTAACTTTGTTTCTCTCTCTCTCTCTTTTTTTTTTTTTTGGATCAGGCCATTATGCGTTTTCTTTTATCCCACTTCAGGTTGTCAGACAGGTTCTGTTTAAGTGATTTCTTGGTTCTATAAACCTGGCAGTAATCAGGCTTGTGTGTGGCTTACTATGAAATTGAATCAAAAAATATAGTTCACCACAGAAAAATCCTGATTTAACAAGGGATGAAATTACTTTTACACTAGGCCAAGTTGGTTTGGATAATCAAGGAAACATCCTGTGAAAATGGCTTTTATTTCTATTTAGTCAGTCGAAATTCTGATCTTAAATTTTTAAGTGTGACAAAACAAAAAATACGGGACATTTACTTTCTCCACTACCCATTGATACGCGTTCTGCTCCAAGACAACCATCCAGTAAAACAGTCCGTAACCCAAATACGGCTTTCAGCATACAAGAGTTGAAACATTTCTTCAGTTGCGTTTGACTTGTGTGGGCGTGACACGTTTCATCATTTGTTCAAGTGCTTTGGTGCTAAACAAGAAACAAGTGAGGCAGCAGGAGTGTGTCGCATCCACACAGACTTTGATTCAGTTTCATTACCTCAGAGGTTGTGAATCTGCCACCGTTATCCCTGAGAGCTTTATGGATGGCATCTCCAAGGCCCTTTCCGTGTCTTCGTGTGTGTGGGTGTTTGTGAGAGATGAACAGGTTTAGGCCAATTCCTTTTAAAGGGGTACTTGATCATAGCAGCACTAATAATCCTCCCTCAGGGCACCATGGATTTTAAGGTGTCTGGGCACAGAAGTATGTGAACTCTTGAGAAGAAAACATAGTTTTGCGTTTGTGTTCATACGTCGGTTGTATTTCTTTTTACTTCGTCCTCCATTGAATATCTTGGTCAAAATGTCTCTTCCACTTCCTTGATAAGCGGGGATTCAGTTCACTATTTAGGGGAAATGAATGTGTGGAGGGTTTTTCTTTAACATTTCTAGAGAAAATCTGACGAATACAAGAGGAAGATGTGGGGAAGGAGCATGATTCATTAGGGAAATGTCTGCTACTGGAGTTACTTTATAAAGAGTTCAGACTGTAGCGGAACAGAGAAGGGAAGGAATTATGCTTCGGGAACACACACAAAAAAAATATTCAGGCAGAAACTGCATAATTTTATCTCTGTATGAGTGGCTCTGTCACTGTGAGTCAGCGCGAGTACTGATTTGCAGCCGCGTGCGAATTCGCTCGTGTCCTACGTTTTGCAGATGGTGCTTTTACTGAATGCTGAACTTGCATTGATTTCCTCCTGCTGGACGCTGGGGCATTTGGTGACGGGCCCGAGATAAGTTGTACCAACTGATAGGGAGGCAGCTCCGCAGAAGTCTCCATGGATTTATTGATACGTGGGCCAGGGAACAGAAAACACGGATAAGGCAACAAGAAAGAGAGTTTTGAAAGAATTAAAGTGCAGAGATGACGTCCTAAAGCCATTTGTTTCTTTATGATTTTATTCAACATTTTCATCAGCTGTTATAGAGTTATACAGTATTTTTTTCTGACTTTTCTTTACACACTTCAATATTTCAGATCATCAAACACAATTTCAAATCAAAGATAACCTGAGAAAACACAAAAATCAGTTTACAAAAAAATTATTTATTAATCTAAGAGGTTTCTGTAACCAACTTGCACATGTATGTGCAAACAAAAGCTACCCAATAAAATTAACATCAACTTGTTTAACTCTTGGTAGTAATAACAGCCATTCAATATTTCTGATAACTAGCTGTTAGTCCTGTACATCAGCATGCAGGAGTTTGGCCCACTTTTCTTTATAAGTGGTTTTAAGCCAGCCAGATTGAAGGACAGAACATGAACAGACTGCTAAGGTCGTGACACAGCAATCCAATGTCTTTTAAGAGTTGTCTGATGATCTGAAACATTTCTGTCAAAGCCTTAGAGTGCACTTCTGTGTGCAGCCGAAGATGTTTTCTGGAGCCGGACGGTGTTTGTCTCTTTAGCTGCTCAGGGATTCCTTTAGTCGGAATGAATGTCAGCAATGTTGAGAGGCAGGCAGTTTGTTTAATGTAGTGGGCACATCTGTTGCTATGAAGACACGCCGTGTAATATAAATATAGATGTGTGTTTGTCAGTGTGTGTGGGGTTGCGTGAGAGCTCTGGCGTGTCGACGTTGGTGCCCAGATGTCGTCCCAGGAGTGGAAGACTGAAGAATGGTCTATTTAACAATTCATTAGTCATACATCATCCTGCGATTCAGTACTACTCTTCTGGTTTATTCGTCTTTGAACTTATCTTAAGTGAATAAAGCCTCTAAAGCTGTGGTAAAATGACTATATTTAGGTGGAGGAACTGATTTTATAAAATGAATCCTGTTCTCTTATTTGGGACGGCAAACAAACCAAAGACTTCAGATTTTATTTATTTATTTTTTCCTTCTACCTTCGCAATTATACCGGCCTTCCGGATGAAAAACGTTGACATTTATAGTTGTGATGTAATGCATTATTTCAAGGAATAATAAACGTACTCTGCTTGACCTACCAAAAATATTCTGTATTTTAAAATATTTTTTATGCCTTGGCAATCCTTTATAAATAAAATACTATCCGAGTCTTTTGATCAAGTTTGCCTGAACATTTTGGCCATGTTGCATAAAGCTGTCATTTTGTTTTCTTGAATCAATAGAAAGACTTTAAGGAAAATTATTAGTTTTAGAGGATTCTTTGCTTTATTAGTTTTAAAAGTTGAGCTCTATAAGCAGGAACTGAGTCTGCAGCTCAGCCTTTGGCTAGAGGGCCTAGTTTAAATGTAATATTGTTTTCACTGTTTCGTGAAGTTCATATGAATTTAATATAATTACATGAATGAAAAATGTTTTTTTTTCTAAGTCAAGTAAGATGGAGAAGACACTGATGGACAGACATAAGAAAGTAAAGCCAGACTAGCGGGATGTTGGGAGCAGAGAAGGCCGGGGCAAAGGGCAGACTCGCTGGGTTGGGCTTGCAACCCGCAGAAAGCTGCTTGTGGTTCTAATTTTCTTTGTACTTCTGAAAGCTGAAAGTTACAGTCAATCCATCTTTTTTTGCTTAAGATGACTAATTAACTCTTTGTCTGGGCTGACAGTCAGCTGCTTACTGAAAACGTTGACTGTAAGGACTTATGAGTGGTACCGCCTGACTCATCTGATTATTGGCAGGGGAAGAAAAAAAAAAAAAAGGAACTTCCAAAGATGTCAAAATTATTATTGTGTTCTTTAAGGGGACAAATACAATAGCGGTTTCCTGTTGTTACTGTCGGCAGGTGGCAGGGATATGGCTCTAGATAAGCTGACTCAAGCAGAAATGTAAATGCAATATTCACGACTGAGACAAGAAACAGGAAGCTGAATCACAGTAGAACTTTATGGGCTCATTCTTTGTGTTATTTCGGGTCCCTGGTTGGCCTTAATTGACCAGCTGAGACCCGACCAGGAGGTTTTAGTCCCGTCCTGTACTGGAACGTTACAGTCTCTACTGAGCAAAAAAAAAAAAAAAAAAAATTCAAGTAGGTTTATATTTTATTTTAATACTTTAAGCTGATATCTGACCTTTTGCAGCAGTGCAGGTAAGAGGAGTGTTTTGTCTCACTGTGTTGAGCTGCTATATTTGTGTGTTCAAATCCTGTCAGAAGCTCACTGGACAAGTTTCAATAAGACACTGTCCCATTTAGCCACCCGCTCAGAGTCCGTTCTCCCGATCTTACAGTGGTGCACACACGCCGTCGTCACAATCTCTCAGTCTGCTGAAGCTTGTTAGTACGGGTGCAGCAGGAGAGGCCAGATGAAGCTAGCCCACTCACCAGGTGCACATTACAGCCTGCCTGCCCTGTCGTTGCCTTCTCATCTCAGTCTGAGCCACTTTCTGATAAAGACTGTACTAAACTTACCAACTTCTGACAGCTTGCTTCCTGTCTCTAATCACTTTGGCTCAGTTTCTGTGTTCTTCGTTCCTTTTGACTGCTTGATAGTAAAGTGAATCTACAGAGAAGAAAGATTCCTCTCCTCTTTATGTGATAACTTGTGATGTCTCAGGAGCAGCTGCAGCTGTTATCAATTTATTGAACATCACCTGTTATTTATATCCACATGTGGCTGATGTCCATTCCAGAAAACAGACAATTTCATTTTTGATGTTGTGTTTTCTGGGCAGACCCATTCCTTCTCCTCAAATATTGTGACCATTGAGATCTGAGAAGTTCAGCTGCAGCCTCGCCTTACCAGATTGAAGCTTCAGCAGCAATCACTGGAACATTTCAAAGGTTAGAAATGAAAATTTTAGAAATCTAACTATTGCCATTGGTTGGTTTTGCAACAGTGGGACTGGGCTGCGAAGATCCATTTGCGTCTACCAATTGTGCCACTTTGTTCAAAACTTTGATAAAGAGAAACATTTTTATAAGCTGTCAGTTCATATTAAATGAAATGGTAGCAAAGGTGATTTCTAAATACTGACAGACTTCAGCTTTTTGGTTTGCTATCCCTTTCTTTTCTGTTTAATTTTAATTTTTTTTTTACCAATAACTTAACTAGTGCTTTGATTTTCTTTGCATATATGGATTACTATTGTTGTTTCGGACACCTGGTGTGAATTTTATGTCAGTGGGTTCATTAGAAAAATCGAAACTGAGGAAAACATTGACCTGACCATACAGGTGCAGCAGCAGCAGGACAGAGGGGAGAACGAAGGAGCTAATCGGGAGAACCGACAAGGCGGAGGGAGGTCGGCAAAGTAAACAACAGATGGCATAAGCACGTTCCTGCTATTTGCAGCAGCAGACGATGCGCCGGCTCAACACCGGCCTCCTGAGAAGTTACTATGCAACCATGACCGTTATGACACGGGATCAAAGGTCAAGTGCTCCGTTGATGGTGGTTTAACATGCTGAATTGTCAGCCACATGCCAGGCCAGACCCGACCCGACCAGACCACAGACCAGACCGAGGCTCGTGTAGAAATGCATCATAAGTTTTGACGTTTGGCAACAGATGAGTCCAGAGTCTTACATGCAGCTTCCTCTCCTTACCTACCTGTCAGCTGGGCTGACACACACACAAAGAGGCAGCTGCCTGTTTTGGGTGGGTGTGTGTGTGTGTGTGGGGGGGGGGGTGAATGTGTGTGTACGTGTGCCTGTCCTCTCACACTTAGCGGTGAGCAGAGTAGTGGCAGACATTAGTCATGACGGCTGCCAGCTGCAATGACCTTATTCATGATGGAAAAATGAGAGAGAAAGAATGACGAAAATGAAAGCAGCAGAGATGAAACACGTTTGTTTGCACTTTGGCTGACTTTCCAAGGACCACTTTTAGTTTTAGTTTTGACATGTTCGTTTTTGAACTCTTTGACTGTCTGGACCGGGTTTTGGTTTCATATTTAAGCTGTTCTCTGTAAGCGGTTTGTCAAAGTAAGGTGACACATTATTATATTCAACCAACCACATACATCGAGTGATTGGAGATGCTTTAAAAAGAACATATTCATTTTGTAATATGCCATTGCTTATGTTACTGATTGCTTAATTATATATTGTTAAAAACATGGGCTCCTGTTTATTTACCTAACCTGTAGGAGGTTTCTAAAAAAACAGTTTCTTTCATATTTATTGGCACTAAACAGTGTAATTGCAGCAAGTATAAAGAGCTGATATTAAATGATTATTTAGCTTGGCTGTCTGTTCAGGTAGCTAGCCTGCTGCCAACTTTTTTACAGTCAGAGGGAAATATTTCCAAACAGCCAAATTTATCTTTCTTGTAAGCAAGAGAAAAGTAAAAGGCTTGTGTCTAACTGGATTTATTCAGTGGAACGGGATTTGCATTTGTCTAAGCCACTGTTAAAAATGGCCAAAACAAGAGAATATGCCCTTCATGTAAGTGAAGTGAGTGAAGGACTGAGTTATCGTCATAACGGCTACAGGAAAACTTACTTTTTGAAAATTATTTCAAAAGTTTAACACCATTAAAACTCTAAAGGTAAGGACCCAGCTTTATCTTGCCAACACAAACAGAAAGGAGGACGGGTAGAAAGGAGAAGAAACATTTTGAAATCTCACAACTAGAGACCTACAGCATTTTTTATTTATTTTTTTTTTAGAGTGAGTTAAATGCTAGAAGATTTATTTACAGGATTGTGGAGGACACAATTTCTTTGTTCACTCAAAGCAAAAGTCACACATAAATGAGAAATGAACTGCTCATATCTAGGTGTCAGACAGGCTGGTTAGGGCTTAAGTTTCAGTTTTACAACCACAGATTCGTTGGAACAAAAAGATTTAAAAAAAAAATACATCTTTGCTGTTTTGCAAGTTAATGATGTGTGGTAAACACCACCACCAGACACACACACACACACACACACACACACACACTCACTTGTGCCATCCACTTCTGCCTAAGTGCGAGTGTTTTTTCCTGCAAAGAGGAAGCTTCAGCTGCCATTCCTGGAAGAGATCTCTGCACCAGTTTAACCACACAGAGCTGCGTGTGGGTGGGTGTGAGATCATCTTTGTTCTGCCTTCGTATGCTAAAATTAAGCGTTGAAGACCAATTATATGTTGACTGAAATAATAGATCTCGGACTATCTGAGAAAAAACCTAATATCCTTAATTCTGGCACCTCGTCCCGTGACTTTGACTGAATTAAAAGAGATGTTACATAAACCATCTTTTGTCATTTGGTGTAATGATTTTTAATGTGAAATGAGGAAGAGTAACACTTTACTTCTAATTTGAGGTCTGCAGAACTGATACTTTGCTAAAAAGTGACCTAAAACTTTTAACACCCTCAGATGAAACTCAAACGTTGCACTGAAAATGACTCAAAGATGGAATTCATTTTTAAAATAAAACCACAATAGTTTCTGTGGTTTTTCCTCAGAAATATTTCATATTTTGTACAGGAACTTCAAGTTAATCAGCTGGTTACAACATATTATGGCAGCCTTCTATGCAGATTAGGATTAGCGTCTAGATGGCTTTTTCACCCGTGTTACACACAAAGGATTGGAGATGAATTATTACGCAGTGCTTTTGTTTTCCTTCTGTTGTTGTTTTTGCTGGCTCAGGCAGCTCTCATTAAAATTAGATTAGCTAAAAGTGAGTTTGCCAGCTTCAGATGTGGCCAACGTTGCACAACTGGGTAGTTTTCACGGATTGGTGTGTAGGTTTGGAAATCGTGGGATGAAAAAGTGCTGTTTGAATTTGTAGTTGTTCATGTGTTTGTGTTTCTTGAATTCTCAGAATTACAGATATGGGATACAAAATGTTTTACCGACACTATCAGGACATTTGGTTTGAATCTGTTTTCTTGTGGAAGGTTTAGGGGAATATATAATCGTTTTATTGAATTCTCCTTTTCACTTGTGTTCTTGCTCATAGCTTATATTTAGAAATATAAAGTGCATTTATAAAAGTGTGAAAGAAAAGTTGAAAAGTGATGATGTTGCTTTTCTTACACCAAATTCTCGAATCAGTATCCAGTCGAGACAAAAGTGGTGATAGCAAAGTTTCCAGCTCCTGTTTGAGTTCAGCAAGTGAAAATTTATGTGAAGATTCATCCAGTGAGGAGGAATGAGGATCTGAGAGCAGTAAAAAACTCTCCTTCATTGGGCTCAATGTGTGAAAGCTAAAGCTAAGTGGCA
This sequence comes from Poecilia latipinna, assembly GCF_001443285.1. NCBI lineage: Eukaryota > Metazoa > Chordata > Actinopteri > Cyprinodontiformes > Poeciliidae > Poecilia > Poecilia latipinna. Next base: position 21,004 of record NW_015115520.1, read on the forward strand.
AAACAAAGTGAAAGCAGTTATTGATTATTGCAATCAGTGGACATCGGCAGACTTTTGGAATGATGGAGAACACAAAAACGTCTGGAAATAATAAAAAAGTGCGCTAATATGAAACATTTTCTTATCTGATCAACTTTGTGCAAACAATTATTACTGGCTGTTGACCGCCTGTTCAGGCGATGTTTCCCATAATTCCTTGGCATTTGTAACAAAAGTGCTTTGTTTTTCACTGGTGTCATTATGCGGTCTCCATTTAACATATTCCCTGAAAGCACAAACTTTTTTTCTCAAGAAAACAGTCTGTGCCCAACGTACATCATCCCTATTTGTTGCACACTTCCTGTTTTCAAGAAACGCTTTCCTACAATTTCTTTTATTTGTTGTAAGCTTGTTGTAAGTGCTTTTAAATCTACTCATTTGCTTTAGTTTTATGGCTGTAAAATAGGAGATGTGTTTCTTGGATTAGTCTTGCATGACTGTTTGCTAAAAGTAGATTTAATAACGATTTCTTTTTGTCTTTTTTTCTTATAATTTTCCAGCAGGACCAGATGCAGCTCACAATGAAGACATTTGTGGCATGAAACCAGATCTGCCACTCATTTCCTCCTCCTTCATTTCCTTCCATCACCCTTCACTTAGTAACTCTAACTTCAGCAACGCCGCATTGATGAGGTAACGTCGAGCTCCCGCTCCGCAGCACCTACCTGCACATATACCACATTGCCTTCCTCCCCTTCTCCTCCCGCCAACCCTTTCATCACAGCCATGGGTCAGAAGATTTCAGGCAGCATTAAATCGGTGGAAGGTCGCGGGGAAAGTGGCGGCTCCCCGTCGTACCGTCCCACGGCTCATCGCCGCCAGCACCTGGAGCTGAGAGGTCCAGATTTCTCCAAGCCACCCAGGCTGGACCTCCTGTTGGACATGCCGTGCGCTGGACTGGAGACGCAGCTCCATCACGCGTGGAACCCAGACGACCGCTCCCTCAACATCTTCATCAAAGAGGACGACAAGCTGACGTTTCACCGACACCCAGTCGCTCAAAGCACGGACTGCATCAGAGGACGGGTCGGATACACACGGGGTCTTCACGTGTGGAAGATCCACTGGCCTTCGCGGCAGCGAGGCACCCACGCTGTGGTGGGCGTGGCGACCTCGGAAGCCCCTTTACACTCTGTTGGGTACACCGCGTTAGTGGGTTCGGACTGTGAGTCCTGGGGCTGGGATCTGGGACGAAACAGACTCTACCATGACAGCAAGAACCGGTCTCAAAGTTCGCTGCCTTCGTACCCTTGTTTCCTAGAGCCAGATGAGTCGTTCACGCTCCCGGACTCTCTCCTCGTGATTCTGGACATGGATGAAGGGACGCTTAGCTTTATGGTGGATGGACAGTACCTAGGAGTTGCATTTCGAGGCCTGAAAGGAAGGAAGCTGTATCCCATCGTGAGTGCCGTATGGGGACATTGTGAAATAACCATGAAGTATGTCAACGGCTTGGATCGTAAGTAATCACATTTATCTCCACTCATGACACGACATGAATGCTTTCAGGGAGAAAATTCATATTTTATGAAACTTAAAGGACATTGCTAATACTGTTGCATTTAAATAGATTTTAAGATGAATTATACTTGATTTAAAAGAAGTAACCACAACTGAACTAAACTTACTCAACAACGTTTAACGTTACCACCTTCCTAAAATTATGGCCTAAGTCAGTTTTTTCCCCGAAAGTAATTTTTGCCAAAAGGTGAATTTGGCAAAAAAAAAAAAAAAAAAAATTTTTTCTTACAAATGATCAGTCTTAGCAAAAAATGACTTGGCCCATTATTTTAGGAAGGTGGCGATATGTTGATACTGGGAAAAGAAACTCAGTGATTGCGACATGCTCTCGCGCGTCAGAGATTGTGGTAAAGTTATTAATTGCGTGTGAAGCTCTGTAAACTCTGGGGTTGGGTACTCTACATGCTTGATTTAGCAGCAGACAGCCTAAATAAAAGTTAATTTTTAGTCCAATGGTGGAACTTAAATTCACTTGTTCTGCAAAATGGGCTTATTTCACGCGCTTAACTTTTAGTTTTATTCAGTAGGGTTTGACTTGTTTCAAAGCTTATATAAAAATATGATTTATGGTTTATTCAAGGACTTTAGTTATATTTTTATGCTAAAAATGTCCATAAATGGACATTTGTAGACACTTGTGGACTGTGCATTAATTAGGATTTGAACTTTAGTTCTCTTTTAATGGTCCATTAAATGGAGCTTATTGGTAGTTTTTCCAACTTCAATACCTTGCAGGAACACTCATGGTTTTGAAACTATTTAGAAAATAAAATCTGAAAAGTCCTACATTTTAATTTGGCCTTCTTAAAAGTCAGTTTCTGTGCTCTAACTCTGCCAATCTCATCCATATACTGAAATTTATGTCCATTCTTTTGTGTAAAATAAGTATTTCCAAAGATTTATCAGTGTGTGTTAGAATGACCTAGTTAAAGTCCCATGCTAACACACAAATAATCTTTGATTTAAATCAATCTAATGTACCTGTGACTGATTACTGGTGTATGGTTGGTAACCCAGGTTTTCCTTGCATTTAGCTCTATCCAATCAGGTCTGGTTTATAGTAGGACAAAACATGATATATTGAATTTCTTAAAAAGCAATTAGTCCTGACAACCTGTTATTAATTGCCCATATCTGATCTTTCAAAAGGCTTTGTTTTAAAAAAATGATGTATCTTAGCTGTTTCAATGGCCATCAAGAGGAGATTACTGGATAACATTCGCTGTTTGCGGAAATATTGCTGCTGATATTTTTTTTTTCACAATTCGGACGTCGATTTATGTTTTTCTCATGAGACTTTCCCCTCTCTGTTTTCATGTTCGTGTTCTGAGAGAAGAGCCAAGCTCTTCCTCGTATCACAGTCCAAACAGCGATGTTTTTCAAAAGCCTGGTTAGACGCACATCATGGATAAATACAGATGGACCTGCACCTGCTATGATAGGAGAGTGTGTGTCATGAAAACAAACGCAAGATCTGGTTGTCTCTGAGTTTGGAGAACCCCATGGGTCTTGTTTGATATCAAAACAGTGTTTTTTTTTTTTTTTATTACTCATCACAGAGCAAAGAGGAAACCGATTCCTCTTTGTAGTTTGTTATGTCTGGTTTCTCTTTTTCCAGTCATCTCGAGTTTCTCTCTGAAAATGTCCTCAGAGGACCACTGCTCTCCAAGGACTCCATGACACCAACAACATGTTCTTATACTCTGAAAAAGAGGTCACAAGTCTCATCGCAGCTTTAAATTGGATGTTTTTGCCTCTTAAATTGGAGCCGACAAACTAAAATGTGAATCAGAACAAGAGAAAACCTCAGACCGGAGACATAACTTAAAGTACATAGTTGAAATGCTTGGAGACCGCATCATCACATCTAGTTTTCCATTTAAGGAGCCACCTGCAGGATTTCATAGTGACTCTGTGTCATGGGCCATCGGGGAGAATATGAGAAATATCAAGTCTTTTCAAAGCTCTCGCTTCAACGAGCATATGGGCTTCATGCTGTGAAATGAGGTCTGGTTGAAAATATGCAAAGTTTAATGCAGGTCGGTTCATCTTGATATGCAAGAAGAGATTTCAAAAGGAGGGAAGACCAAAAGCATAGAAATGTTACTCATATATTTGTGGCTAAAGTGAACGAGAAAGGTGCAGTCGCTCATGACAGCACATCACAGTTAATCTGCAACTGGTGGAACTGGGTTCTGTCTACCGAGTGCTTTGCAAATTTATTCACATATTGTCATATCACAGCTGTAATTTTCAGTGCGTTTTGGTGAGATTTGAGGTAATGGACCAACACAGAGTAGTGCAAAAGCCTGGAGTGGAACAGTATCAATAGTTATTTTTCTTTCTTTTTTTTTTTTTTTTTTTTTTTTAAAGAAAAACAGCTACAAAAAAATCTACTGTGCATTTCTGTTGAGCTCCCATGATTGCATACCTTGTGGACACGTTTTACTTTGCAATTTCAACTTCAACTCTCCATGGAGTTCATATCTATCAGTTGTGAACACCTGGATTTAATTACGTAATACTAAGGTGACTCAGGTTGCGTAAAGTAATTGAACTGGATTTGTTGTAGTGGTATTAGAGTAAAAAGGCTCAACATAAAGTCACTTCACGCAGCAGGTTTTCAAAACATGTTGAAATTTTTTCCACCTCACAATTAGGAAATAAATGTATTTATTTATCACATAAACACCAAATTAAGCAGGTTAACATTCGTCTTCGGTTCGCATGAAACTGTATCTTCCGTATAGGAAATTTGCAAACATGTTATGCAAATTATAAGACGGAAAACAAAACAGATGAGATGGCATGTGTTTGTCTGGACAGATGGAGGCAAAAGCTATGCTGAGCAAGGACTCAGTAAAGTAAAATCTCCTTGGATCTTCAGCTCCAAAATAATAATTTAGTGTTCTCTCTCTTCATTCTGAGAGCGAGCTTTGGGAGGGGGGATGTTTTATTTATTCTTTACCGGGACAACATTCAAGTCTCTCATCACCTTTCCTTTCAGAGAACTGCATTACAGTAATTGCCCGCCTCCCTCGTATTGTCCTGATCTCACGGCTTGCATTACTTTTTGCTTAAACGGAAGCCGGCACTCGGCATTGCTCGTTGCGAGTGTTTTTAGGACGCAAATAAACAAACTGCAAAGCTTCTGAAACGGCACCACAGGGATCAGTGCAAACTCTGAAGGCAGCAAAATTCAGAACCACAAATGACAGTTTTCCTCATTAAAGCTGAAGAGCAGATTATTTACCACATATACATACATACATATATATATACACTGCTCAAAAAAATAAAGGGAAC